>NW_027249413.1:57500-197559 GCF_030848795.1 Temnothorax nylanderi
TTTGGACATCTTTTTAATTGTAAATTTTAATTAAAAGTTAGCAAAGATATTATGATTGACCAAACTGGCAAATTTTATTGATAAAAAAACGCTACGTTTCGACCGCAGATTTCGGTCCTTTTCAAGCGTATAGAAACCACTCACAAATATTAATTAAAATTTTTTAGTGCTTTAGGGAGCACCAACTCAAAAATTTCAAATGGAACCCCCCATATGGTAGTATATTGTTTGAAAGGGCATAAAAGAAGAAAATTTCTGGAACAAACCAGAGGTCGATACGTTAATCCGTTCAAGAGTTATTTAGGGTCAAAGTTCGAAAAAGCCAATTTTTTACCCTAAATAACTTTTGAATGGGTCAACGTATCGACCTCTAACTTGCGCCAAAATTTTTCTTATTTTATGTCCTTTCATTGTAATATATCAAACGATATATTACAATATGGGGGGTTCTATTTAAGAAATTGAAGGTGATCTTTATGTAATCTTCAAACGCCTATCCAAGATCAAACCAACGACACCATCTTATGTGCCCCTCGAAACCGTACAACTTTTGTCTGAAACATTTTTGCTGAAAATGCTTCGTTGAAGAATTATCAAGGTGCGTTTTTTAAAATGGGACACCCTGTATATGTACTTATATTAAAAACAATAAATAATTAAAAGTCATAAAAATAAGATCCAAGTGTGAACATAAATTAGACATCCACAGGATGTTTCAAATAGGACATCCGTTTCATTACCAACAACGGACATCCCTTGAATGTCCATTTTATGTCCATGGACGTGCGGACATAAATTGGACTTAAAACGGACGTCCTCGGGATGTCCAGTGCTATCTGGCACACAACATACAGATTTCGAGATAATTGCAATGACGACTCCGTTCCGGTGATGACTTCGCCCCGGTCTTCCCTATATGGGGGGTTTCCAGGTTTCTGGTGGATTTAGTTTTCAATTTTTTAAATATTTTTTATTTTCATTTTTATCATTATTCTATATTTTTATTGTAGATTAACGATAAAAATAAAAAAAAATAAATTTAAAGAATTAAAAACTGAGTCATCAGCGACCTGGAAAACCCCCACATATTTATTTTCATGGGAAAAAAATTAATTTTATTGTCTGTTAATAATTTTTTTATTGATTAATAAATACTATTGAAAAAAATTAATTTTGGAAATGATTAATAATTTAAGCATTCCAGTCAATTCCATAAAAGAAAAAAAATTTTGGCGTAAACCAGAGGTTGATACGTTAACCCGTTTGGGAGTTATTTAGGTCAAAGTTCGAAAAAGCCTATTTTTGAACCTAAATAATTTTTGAATGGATCAACGTATCGACTTCTAACTTGCGCCAAAATTTTTCTTATTCTATGCCCTTTCAAACGATATACAACAATATGGAGGGTTCTATTTAAGGTAGTTAGTCCGTAAACTCATTTTCTTGGAAACCTCATAAAATTTGAACAGTATATTAATGTAAACACGATTTATATACCTGTGCAATTAGAAAAAAATTGACCGTATCGAAGTTGAGATAATTGAAATCAAAGTTACATGTATCACAGGTACAAAAACAGCTTCCGATATCATGTTTCTAATTGTAGCGATCAAACTACTCTTGCGACTTTTATGAAAAACAAGAAGACGATAGAAGAGACTTGTAAAAATATACTTACAGACATACAAGACCTTTGACCGTTTAGTTTCGAAGTAATTGATACTTAAAGTACACAATTCCTGATACTACCGGTGGACGCATATGACAGCTTATAACCTTTGAAGTTAGCTTTGAAGTGAACCTAATCTAATAGC
Source organism: Temnothorax nylanderi (assembly GCF_030848795.1). Taxonomy (NCBI): domain Eukaryota; kingdom Metazoa; phylum Arthropoda; class Insecta; order Hymenoptera; family Formicidae; genus Temnothorax; species Temnothorax nylanderi. Next base: position 59,315 of record NW_027249413.1, read on the forward strand.
ACACATTAGTGTCTATATACATGTACATATGAGATTCTTACACACACATGCATAACGCGGACAATCCCAGCCAAATACTATATGTCATTTGTCTATCATTAACTTTTTGACAGTATTGTCACGGACTAACTACCTCAAGAAATTGAAGGTGACCTTCATGTGAACTTCAAACGTCTATCCAAGGTCAAACCAATGACACCATCTTATCTACCCCTTGAAACCATACAACTTTTGTCTGAAACATTTTTCTCTAAAATGTCGCGTTTACGAATAAATCGGGTGATACGGGTAGTCTGAGACACCTTGTATATAAAATATAGTTTTTAAAATATTTCAATCAAAAGTTTAATTGACGTGAACACTTCAAGGGCCCAATTCTGTACACGCTAAACACGCTTACCGACAGTCGTCGGTGTCGTTAACCGTGTCGGTGCAGCTTTTACGATATGAAAAACCTGCGCAACGACACTTATCAAACTGATAGTTGTTGGTAGGCGTGTACAGAATATGGGCCCAGATAAGCTTAGTATGTAGTACCGCATCGTAATGGCATGAACATATCCGTAGTGAATATGGTCACATTTTTTAATGTATGTACAACATACTTCGCGTTGCGGTACTACCGTATTGCTTGATGTATAACAAGAAGAATAAAAAGTAACTACCCATACAGCACAAAATGTTATCAAAAAATATTGCTGAATATTTCTATAAAAGTATTGCAAGAAATATTTAAAAATGGTTTTATGCATATTTTAAAATGATTTAAGAACCTTTTGTGGTAACATTTTTAAGAATATTTTAAGAATCTTTTAAAAATATTTATAAAAATTTTCTTGTTTATTACTCAGACAATATTTTCTTAAATATTTGAAATATATTTTTGAAATATTAATTCAAATCTACATATTTATTGTTTTATAATCTCGTTCCAAAATATTAAAAAAATATTTTTAATTTATTTATTATTGGTTTTATAATCTTTCTTTAAATATTTTTGAAATATTATAAAATATTCTTAATTAAGAAAGATGCATGGTTCCGCATCTTTCCGAGCGAGTTTGCAACAACGCCGCTAGGCGGCGCATAATGATAAGACTAACTCGTAAGTAAATTTTATTTGGCGGCTAATATAAGCAGACCTTCGGTGAAGTAAAATCATGACATTCGCAAGACATATTTTTCCCAGCAATACAACGTGAGGCTCATCCAACACTGCTGCGATAATATTAATATACAAAATAATATTTTCCAAAGATGTAAAGATAAAATGTAAAGATGTATATTTTTCAAACATTAAAAAAATCTTTTAAACGTGAAACAATTATTGCTTATTATAATATTTTTTTGACATGATCTGGCAGACATAGAAACATTCTAAAAATATTTTTGTGAATTATTTTAATCTTTCTAAAAAATATTTAAAAAATATTTTTAAAATATTTTGTGCTGTATGGGTAGTTCTTTCTTTTTATTTCACCTTGCATTTTTTATGCCAATAAGTCAGGCTATTATGACCTAGCGAATTAATGCACCTTAATGGACATATACATATATGTCCAAGCATACATTTTAATAAAAATCAATTATGATAGCAGCGTAACATTAAATGTGTTATTATTTAAGATGTAATTAGAAATAATAATAAAATAAAATAGCGTAATATCTGCAAAAATGTCCTACATAATTCCACGATTTATTTATTTCTTCGCATACTCAATACATCTTTTTCAATGTAATTCAATGAATTGAATTTAGAGAAAGTGCGGGTTTTGTGAGATAGTAGGGCACTATAAACAATCACGATATTTAGCCTGTTAAGTGTTACAACTTAGAGTATAGCAGTGGAATTACTAGCTGCTGGACCTTTAACTTAACTTTAACTTAACGTATAAAGCGGCAGCGTAGTACAAAGTGTCATAGAGTTAATACATGAAATTGGAGATTTAGTGTGTATCGCTTACTGCGTAAGGTCAGTTTATAAACTTTTATTTTGCAGTCAATCTACTTCACAGATTCTTAGTCGCTTTTTGTTGCATGTAAAACTAAGGTAGAATTTTAGTATAGTCTATTTATCAGGTGCCATATGATGTACATTTCTATTATGTACACAATAAAAAATAAAAATGGTGATGTCAGATAATGTAGGGTTTGTATAACTCGTCACTTTTTATAAGTATTGCATTTTATACTCTTTTGTTTCTTTCTTTCAAGAGTAATATAATGAGTACATATTATGAGTATATATTATTATGAGTAAAAGTTTTAAACATGTTACGTACATTTGTATGACATTGTTGAAAAAAAAAGAAAAATGAGAAAAATAATGTTATTGCAAGATTAATAAGGTGTTCTCGACATGTTCAACATTACTCTTTTAAAATCTACCTTCAAAAAAATTGATATAACATTAAATTTACTATAAATAAACGAAATTTGTTAGGAACACGTTATAACAAACATTTGGCATTACAATTCAGTGAAAACTGAGTTTAGTTATTTTTATCAGGGAAACTGTGCCTAATATCGTACCCAGCTATTTTATAAAACTAAAATTTTGATTGAAATTCTATAAAAATATAACTAAACTGTATCATTCTATTCTAGGATTGTCGTAATGCGATTTCAATGACATGAAATATGTGTTCAGTGTTTAATATACGTTGCATTTCGATATTCACTGCCAGTACTGAAAATCTATAGTATACATGACATAAATTATAGATTTTCAGTACTGGCAGTGAATATTGAAACGCAGTCTGAATTGTCTTTTCTGAAGGAAAACAAAAGAGTAACATTTGACGATATTACAAAAATGTGTTCTTAATATTGTACCCTTACACATTTTTATTAAAAATAAAATTATGACACACAATACATGCTGGAAATAGACACAACTCAAAATAGGATACATAAGACTAACAGAAGTATCCCCCTTTAGTGATTAAGAAAGTCCATAGGATTTGTCACGGACTATAGAATGGGATGATATGGTCAGCATCACGCTTGGCCGATTTATTCTCAGAGAAGATTCCATTATTCATTTGACAGAAGGCTGAGAAGGCTTTAGAGGTATTCTAGAGGCAGACCAGGTAAAAATGAGCGATGTAAGGAACACTCCTAGAGGGCGGAAATAACAGAAGAGGCATATACCAATTAAATCATCACAGTAATAGTTAGCAACGTGTATTTCTAATTTAGGAATGAAATTAGACACAATATATCACATGTTCTTATGACAGAAATCGGTATGTTTTTGGTATGTACATACTCTTTTTACTGTACTGCAAGACATCTCTTGAAAAACTTTAAAACCTCATCCGAACTATGATCTACAATGCTACGCATTATATCACAGTTTTGACCGAAGTAAAACAAAAGAACGTTCAAAGGAGCGTTTATTTCCACTGCTTACCGAGAGAATACAACACGTAACAGACTTAATATCGTAGAAGCGGAATTAGGAATAAGGGCGACAATAGGGACAATTCTCCTAATTTTCAAGTTATCTTAAAAAAGGTTCAGGGTATCCCACAATACCCGCACTTCCTCTATTATAGCTTACAATAGTCATTTTATAATTCTAAATTACCTGCAACGATTGTAATTGCTTCTCTTTGGTAGGTTCCTCCTGATTCTTCAGTATGTTGTCTCTCCATTGTGAGAATTTCACGCAATTATCTCTTAATGTTTCAACATTCAAATCCGTAATGCTCGTAGATTTCTTCATACCAGTAATCTCTGATTCAATTTGTGGCTCGTGTTTCCTCATATTGATTCCTTGTGCTTCTTTCTGATACTTAGTTTTATTAGACATTGATATGTAACTCTTGGATCGCTGGATATTAGTCTTATCATTGGTCGCGTTGAAAGACTGCCACTTGTAATGCAGTTCATTCTGGTCACGAATCTTTGGCTCTATTTTATAGTCAACGTTATTCGCATTCAGTTCTTCGGATTTATTTGTTGCTTTCCTGTTGTGCGATAGATTATTAATTAAATATGTGTTCCTTGTTGCACTCCTCTTATCATAATTACATGCACCGGTGTTATTTCTTGATAGCGTAGCAAATGTTTTGATAAACTTATCTTCCGAATTTCTTGTACAATCGCTGGATTCCTCGAGCTCTTCGAAAATATCCAGACTCTTTTGTCTGGTGTAAGTAGTAATAATAAAGTTAGATAGAGTGTTGTCCACGGGTGCCAGCTCCGGTGCGGATAAGCTGTCTATATTTCTTCGATCAAAATCTTTATTGACAATCTGTGCCAATGTACCGGTTTCTATCTTGTTCTCCAGCTCTGAGAGCATCTGTTTTTGTAAATCCGAATCAGTCTCTGACTTTTGTGAAGAAGTGAGCGCTTGCTTAACAATAAGTTTGCTTGGTTTTTGCTTAATATCGATTTCTGTTTTAGACGCGAGGTCCATTTTTTCTTTCAAAGCTTCTTGATCACAATTTACTTCAACATTATTCGATAAATTCTTTGTCGATTTGGAGTTCTTATTGCTACTATCTATCGTATCCGTCAGCTCTACAATTGGACTCGCGATCGGCTCCTTGAAAGCTTCCACCGATCCCAGCGTGACTGTATCGTAATCATCGAAGATAGGTGAATGCGAATCGCGGAAGGCGCTCGGTGGGGCTGGAAGCTGATACTCCCAGTCACTGATTGACAAGTCTTCGCCCATCGCCGATACGTAATCGGAAGTATCTTGCTGTAAGTTTGCCGTAGTTATATTCGGTGTGCTGGCACTCAAGCCATTTTTTACCGAAAAATCGATACATGATCTGTAGAGCTCGTTGGACTCGTTCTTTGTCTCAATAGGTTCTAACTCAATTACGGAACCATTGGGAACAGCAACATTTGTTTGCATGGATGTAGTTGTATAGCTTGTCTCGAGAGGTAATGATGGTTCTGGTACCAGGGACGATGAAGTTGGTAGTACCAATGATAAAGTATTCGATACTTTTTGCAGCAAGATATCAGTCTCGGATGGGATATCCTGATAAACTGCTGGTATATGTGAACAGAACGAAAAGTAAGTTAAACATTGCGAAAATTTTTATTTTAGTCTGAAAAAGATTGTAAATGCATACATAAATCAAATAAATGTACAAAAACCGGACATAAAGCCGTAACAAGGTGTTCGTGTTAAGTTATTTAATAAACAATTAATTTACAAACGTTTCGGCCCATTATCTAGCCATCTTTAGTCCCATACAGCACAAAATATTTTTTAAATATTTTTTAAATATTTTTTAGAAAGATTAAAATAATTCACAAAAATATTTTTTAAATGTTTTTATGTCTGCCAGATTATGTCAGAAAAATATTTTCGAAAATATTTTTAAAAGATTGCAAATAAATATATTCAATAATATTTGTAAAATCTTTCAGAAATATTGCTTCGAAAAATAAAACATGTTTAACCCAATCAGCAATAATTGTTTCACGTTTGAAAGATTTTTTTAATATTTAAAAAATATACATTACACACAATATACTTTACATCTTACTTTGAAAAATATTATTTTGCATATCTATATCATTGCAGCAGTGTTGGGTGAGCTTTGCGTTGTATTGCTGACAAAGATATGTCTCGTGGATCGTGGATGTCATGATTTTGCTTCGCAGGAAGCCTGCTTATATTAGCCCTCAACTGAAATTTACTTACGAGTTAGTCTTACCATTATGCGCCGCTTAGTGGCGTCGTTGCAAACTATCACGGAAAGATGCACTACCATGCATCTTTCTTAATTAAGAATATTTTATAATATTTCAAAAATATTTGAAAGAAGATTATAAAGCCAATAATAAATCAATTTAAAATATTTTTTAAATATTTTGGAACGAGATTATAAAACAATAAAAATATGTAGATTTAAATTAATATTTCAAAAATATATTTCAAATATTTAAGAAAATATTGTCTGGGTAATAAAAAAGGACATTTTTATAAATATTTTTAAAAGATTCTTAAAATATTCTTAAAAATGTTACCACAGAAGGTTTTTAAATCATTTTAAAATATTCCTAAAACAATTTTAAAATGTTTCTTGCAATATTTTTACAGAAATATTCAAAAATATTTTTTGAAAACATTTTGTGCTGTATGGGGTGTGATTAACAAAACTTTAACGCAATCGACGCATGGAACGCAATATACAGATGTCTAATAGTAGTCGGAATTTAAAGAGTAAAATAATTGAAGCGGTAAACCCTTTTGATGTTCGGTGTGGGATGTCATGGTGACGATACTTATGGACCAGTGAATTTATGACAAGTGTTTACGCTGGTCCATAAGTATCGTCACCATGACATCCCATACCAAACATCAAAAGGGTTTACCGCTTCAACTATTTTACTCTTTAAATTCCGACTATTGTTAAGGGGATGCTGTAGTGGCAGTAATTACCGACATTTTTTTGGACACACAAAACTTTGAATTGGCTTTACGGAATTGAAAAAACTTTTTTACGGAATTAAAGTACGCACAAATATGGAGGGTGCTGCAGTCGATTTTACATCAAAAACAAAAAAAAAATTAAAAATTTTGGCACATAGAGCTGTCACTGACGACCATATTTGCTTAATACAAAAATACTGCGGTTTATAATATATATATAAAATGAGATTACAGCACCTTTAGGGAAAACATTTCAGAACAATATCGTGCAATTAGAACTAAGATAAAAGTCTAGAAAAAAACTTGCACATTGCTTCCTCATAGTTTTTAAGTGAGCAAGTGAAAACTTGCACATTTTTTTTTATTGTGATAAGCTTTATTGCGACTAATATCTATTATACTAATATCTGTTATACTATTACAAAAATTAATTAAATAATTAATGTTTTTACTAAAATGATCCCTACTAATTGTGGATATTTCTTATTTCTATTTTGTTCAATCGGTTAGTTAATTCTTCCACGGAAGTAATGTGCAAGTTTCTAATTTGCTACTTTTAAATTATTTTTTCTAATTCTGTATTGCGTTGTATTTTGGCATTCAAGTAAGGTAGTACAGTCCTTTTATTTATTCTCATTTTGATAAAAATTTATACATTTTTTTTTTGAAGTTTTAATTTTTCCACAGTATAAATGCCTGTGGATTTTCTAATTTCCGCAAATTTTGAGATATTGGGCCATTTTTTTTTGTTTTTTGTTAGAGGTGGACTTTTTTTAAATATGTAAATATGTAATATTTAAAAAAAAGAAAAATATGATGTTCTACTACAAGCAGAGAAATGCATTCCTGATAATGAATGCATTTCATTATCAGGTTCACCGATCCTCGCCAAATTAAATAACAATCTTCCTTTAATGATACTCTATCCATCAAATAACTTAGGGTAGATCGAGGCGAATCGGATCAATATAAGTTTCAAGACAGTTTTTGTTAGTGTTTTATTTCAAACGAGCTATTTTATCGTGCTAATTAGTAATCCGATTCACATCGGTCTACCCTATACATTTTTTAGGCAGAAAGCAGTAACCCTTTCACCAATCTTCGTCAAATTCAAAACAACCTTTTTTTAATGATACCTTGTATATAAGATTACATGTATAACTTGTACATTTTTAAGGCAAAAATTGGTAACCCCTTCACCGATCATTGCCAAATTCCACACGAACCTACCTTTAATGATACTCTATCTATAAAAAAAATTAAGCTCAATATTTCAAAATTTACGGAAATTAGAACAACCACGGACATTTCTAAAAATAGCCAGAAATCGGTAATCCCTTCACCAATCTTTGCTAAATTCAACACTAACCTACCTTTAATGATACTCTATCTATAAAAAAAAATTAAGCTTGATATCTCAAAATTTACGGAAATTAGAGCAATCACGTAGATTTTTTTAAACAGAAATCGATAACCCCTTTATTATTAGCAATTTTTATTAATTCTATTATATTCTTCAATTTTTTCTACCCCTATTTCATATATAATTCTTTAAAATTTGGTTAATCAGTTCTTGAGTTATAGAAATTTCAGTAAACTTGGCTGTTTTTTTTAACAAAAATCGGTAACCTCTTTATTATTAACCATTTTTATTAATTCTATTATATTATTCAGTCTTTTCTACCCCTATTTCATATATAATTCGTTAAGATTTGGTTGATTAGTTTTGGAGTTATAAAAATTTCGGTAAATTTGGCACATACACACATACACACATACATACATACATACGGACATTTTGCATCCTCATAGAGGAAGCTGTTTTCGTAAAAAAAATTTTTTTTAGTTGCCGCTGCCAATGTGTTCAGAATGTTTTAAAACGTCGAAAAATCGCTATTTTAAAAAATATCGGCATGTGTGTATGTATGTGTGTATGTGTGTATGTATGTATGTATGTGCCAAATTTACCGAAATTTCTATAACTCCAGAACTGCTCAACCAAATCTTAACCAATTATATATGAAATAGGGGTAGAAAAGACTGAAGAATATAATAGAATTAGAGAAATTGCCAATATTTTAAAATTTTAACCTTTAAGGGCTACATCTCAAGTCTCAACAATTGAGACTTTTCATAAATTGATATTTTTTGACAATTTAGTATTAATTATTGGCAATTTTTCTAATTCTATTATATTCTTCAGTCTTTTCTACCTCTATTTCATATATAAATGTAAGATTTGCAGGTTGATTAGACCCAGTTTTATAAAGCTTCTATGTATGTACGAATTCTCCGAAATTTCATTGAGCGCTCAGTGAGCGGTTGCGCTCCTGAATGCCTCCAATGATTATATACGATAATTATATACGAAGCTAGGTTCACATAATAAATGTCATTTTAAGAAGATATTAATACTTTAAGAAGATATTAATCTATAAGAAAAAATTGTAGTACACGAGGAAATCTATTGTCGTGATTTTACAAACGTCGGTTAACTTTAAACCTTAGTTTACTCACTATTCATCTCTTTCTAAGGGGGACAGTTAGAACATCTCAAGTCTCAATAATTGAGACTTCAAAAAATGATGTTTTAGGATAATAAAAAAGTGTGCAAGTAGAAAATTGCACATTGCTTTTTCATAGCTTTTAAGTAGAAACTTGCACATTGCTTTCTCGTAGCTTTTAAGTGTGCAAGTAGAAACTTGCACATTGCTTTTAAGTGTGCAAGTAGAAACTTGCACATTGCTTCCTCATAGTTTTTAATTGTGCAAGTATTAGAAACTTGCACATTGCTTCCTCATAGTTTTTAAGTGTGCAAGTAGAAACTTGCACATTGCTTCCTCATAGTTTTTAAGTGTGCAAGTAGAAACCTAACCTGCACATTGCTTCCTTATAGTTTTTAAGTGTGCAAGTAGAAACCTTCGCTCACAAAGCTTCCTCTATGAGGTAGCCAAAACAAATAAATACTAATAATTATACATCGAATAAAATAAAAGCTTCCTCATAGAGGAGCTTTGTGAGCGAAGGTTTCTACTTGCACACTTAAAAACTATAAGGAAGCAATGTGCAGGTTTCTACTTGCACACTTATTTTTAATGCAATATTTCGACGTTTTAGAACACTCTGAACATATTAACATCAAAAACTCAAAAAACAGTCTTTTCTTTGATTTCTTCTACCCCTATTTTATATATAATTCTTTTAAATTTGGTTGATTAGAGCCAACTTTATACACAATCAAAGGTTCATATACGAATTTACGAAAACAAAGCTTCCTCTATGAGAAAGCAAAAAGTTATATGTATCCAACTTTTATAAATGCAAAAGCACATGCAGGTTGATATGATGAATAGTATTACGTGTAGCGAGAAATGGCGCAGCAATTGAACAAGGACAGATGTCATTTCGTTAGACAAAGACAGATATAGGGAAAACAAAATTAGAAATGTTGACATTATCGACATCGAGGAAGTTCAGCCGTCACTTCAGCATCCCCTTAAACATCTGTATATATTGCGTTTCATGTGTCTATTGCGTTAAAGTTTTGTTAATCACACTGAGGATGGCCAGATATAGGTCGGAACATTTGTAAATTAATTGTTTATTAAATAACTTAACACAAACACCTTGTTACGGCTTTGTGCCAGGTTTTTACGTTTGATTTTTAATCATTTGAGCCTTTTAAGATTATTCGCGCGAATAAATGTATTACGATCTTAATCTTGATTCTAGAGCAAGCAATGCTAAAGAAAATGAAAAACAAATTTAGAGTTATTTTATAAGCCCTGTAAAAAGATGTGATAATTATAAAAAAAACAAATAAAAAAAATGGAAAAGTGAAAAAGCTTGAAATTTTAATTCATTTTAAGATAGTTTGATTAGTAATTTTTAAAAAATTGGTAATTACAGTAATTTAATATATTGTTCATAGAATAGTAAATATTAAATAAAGCATAATAGATAAGATATGAAAATGTAATATATAAATCGAAAAAAATTAAAAATGCTTATGTGACATAGATAACAATGACTTTACATATATCGGGTTAGCCAATAAGTCCGTACGGTTTTTTGCCGATAGATGGCTTAGGCGCTCATCTGAGCGTGACTAACGTCAGTTCAAATCTTAGAAGCGCATAATTGTTCGATAGGCGATATTTCAACGTGGCAATATTAAAAAAAAAGAACGATTGGATGTGTTTTGCATTATTGGCATCATTTGAAAGATGAATAATCGAAACGAACATTTTCGACATATTATGTTTTTTTATTTTATAAAAGGCAATAATACGGCGCAAACATGTAAAGAGATATGTGCAGTGTATGGCGAGGATGCCGTGAAAGAACGCACATGCCGAAGTGGTTTGCGAGATTTCGTTCTGAAGGTTTTTTTTATCTAAGACGCACCACGCTCAGGCCAGCCAGTTGAAATCGACAGCGACAATGGCGGTAAATTCGGATGTATATTGTGCCCAATTAGACAAATTGAATGCAGCGATCCACGAGAAGAGTCCAGAATTGGTGAATCGTCTTTCATCACGACAACGCCAGGCCACACACATAATTGAAAACTCGGGAAAAATTATTGGAGCTGGGCTGGGATGTCTTACCGCATCCTCCATATTCACCAGACTTTACTCCTTCAGATTATCACCTCTCTTTCGCTTTCTTTAGAATTCTTTGAATGGACAGCGCTTCGTTTCTGAGGAAGCCATCAAACGGCACTTGTAACAGTTTTTCGTCAAGAAAGACAAGAAATTCTTTGAGTAAGGAATTATGAAGCTTCCCGTAAGGTGGCAAAAGATAGTGGATCAAAACGACCAATATATCGTTGAATAAAGGTATTGTCTTCCATGAAAAAAATCGTCTTTTATTTATACATGTAAAAACCATACAGACTTATTGGCCAATCTAATATTTATAATTATAGACGTATATATTAGACTGAACATTGCTATTGAAGAGCTCTAGGCTGTAGGCAAGATCTAAAGGACAGAGATATGCTTATTGGGATGCTTTCCTTGTCTAATTGTGTAATTGGTGGGGAGAAGGAAAAGTGAGGAGACAAGAAAAGTATCCTAGTAAGCATATATCTCTGTTCTTTAACCCTTCGTGGTCACACTTATCTACAGTTTCGTAATAGTCACACCGGGGTCAAAATGACCCCAGCGACTTTAAAATCGGCTACCATTTTTACAGTTTTCATTATTTTTACTTGAAAAAATTACTGATTCTTCTTGAAATGTTGTTAAACCTGCCGTAATATTAATTTTGTTAATTATTTAATATTAACATATTGAAAAAAAATCGCAGTTAAAGTACATAAAAAATAACTTTTTACTTAAAAATTTGTAACTTTTTAAATTATTGATATTTTTGGCTAAAAATTTATGACTGTACCCATGAGATGTAACACTTTTTGGAAAAAAATAGTACGACAGTGTACGTTTCAAAAAATATACTTATTTTGTACAATACGAAGTGGATAATTTTCGAAAAAAAAAATGAACAAGCAATTCTCTCCGAGCCTAACGAACTGTCAGAAACGTAAGAAATGTCAATTTTCGATAAATGGCACCACAAGACCCGTTTCAACGTTTGGAGTTAGTGTAATTCTGCTTCAAAAAATTTTTGAGGTCATACTGACTCCCTGTGACCACGAAAGGTTAAATCTTTCCCAGACAGCACATAAAACTAAAAAATGACGAAAAAATGTCTTTTTATAGCCTTTTCGGTTAGGCTAAAGATGACTAAAAGATGTCTAATATCGGATGTCTTTTAGTCATCTTATAAGTTTTGGCTATAAGACGACATTTAGTGGGGACATAAGTCATCTTTTAGTCATCTTTTAGTCGACTTTAAGCTTTAACGAAAAGATACTTGTGCCGAAAAATTGTCATTTTTTAGTCATTTTTTAGACATCTTTGTGCTCTCTGGGTGTCTACAGCTCTCCAATGACAATGTTCAGTCTATTATACACGTCTATGTTTCTAATAATATATTTTCAAGTAAGATAAGATAACAAGTAAAGCAAGAATCCTCTTTTATCTGATATTAAGGTGATGCTGGAGTCGTCTGTTTCACCGACATTTCTTTGTTGTCACGTAGCGTCGTATTAATTTAACAGAATTAAAAATCCTTTTCCAGAATTGCAGTACATACATCAATGATTTCCTTACCTACTTTTATCCTAATATGGCGTCTCAAGTTACAGCGATTGCTGTCAGCTCATCACAAGATGTGCTTCATATAAAAGATATACCATTGATACGAACGTGAAAACGAGTTTCCCTGAATTGCACAACAAGAAAAACATCGATGAACCCTCCAAATCGAGATTAGAAGTCTAATATAAGAGTAGGGGGAAGTGGGGCACATTGATACATGGGGAACATTGATACAGTCATCATATCTCTGCATGAGAAACATCTAAGAAGGTCACGTATTCATGCATATATGGCGTTATGATACACGAATAACCTAACCAAATTTTGTACGCGAGCAGTAGCCACTTGATGAATGACAGGTATAAACGTGTTTTGCGTACTCTCAGGTAAATATTTTCAAAAGTCTTTGAAGCGTGATTTTTCACATTAATCTGATTAATACTAAATAAATATTTCGTCAAAAGTAAGAAACAGTATATCTCTTACTAATTTGTCGAAAATATTGACATGACTTTGTATTATTTTCGGCTGAGAATATATTTTATTATGTATGACGCTGTGGGGCACATTCGTACACTGACTCGTGGAGCACTTTGATACATATCAATATGTATCTATGTAGTTTATAGTATTAAGTAAGATATTTTTATTTTATTTTAGACGAAAATGGTAAGAACGTACCAAAAAAAGACCGATAGGGTCTATATTGATGAAGATGCCGTAAAATTGTTAATTCCGTATAAATAAATATCTCTATATCTCTATATACAATAAACATAGCTTGTTTTAATAATAATCCAATTTATTTCTGAATAATATTAATATAGATCACTGAGAATCAGTGCCCCATGCCCGTATCATTGTACCCCGCATATGAGGCACATTGATACAAATCTCATTTTTTACAAAAAATGTTATAACATTTCTTATTATTAACCTACAGCAAAAAGGCAATCAAAACGTAAGTAGAAGGACAAGCCTTTAAATTTAACCTATTACATTTATCTTAATCTATCTGCAAAGTTATTTATTTAACTCTTGAAAAAAATCGTATCAATGTGCCCCACTTCCCCCTATAGTGTATATGACGATTCGTGCGTATGTGTGCATGCAATGTAGACGCTATCCTTGTCTATATCCTTGTCTATACAAGGACAGATATAGGTTGATAACATAGAAAACGGTAATTTTGTCGGTTATACAGACGGCTCCAGCATCACCTTAACATTGATTAAATACATATTTACAAAAAATATTTCATGCATGCAAGTAACCATCACCTCCTATAAACGAATATTGCTTATATATACTCGTAAAAATATTTAAATATAAAATATAGATCGTATATAGATCATTTTATACATAATCTTACTATTGATATTTTTAGATTGTAAGGCAATTACAAATTATTTAAAAATATTACTTGCGTGATATATTAACACTTTCAGTCTTCAAATAAAATCAGATATTGATAAAAGAAATGTTTTGTTATAGGGGAGACCGGGGCTAAAACGTCTACGGGGTAAATACGTCTAATCAAATATCTCGGAACCTGTATATTGTGCGAACTCGCTATTAACATTGTAAACGCTGCTTATAGTACCCATGTGACCAACGGAGTTTCGGCAGGTTACCTGCCGTGTTATGATTTTTACGAAGGCAAACGTGTTTTCGAAAGGTGAAAGTTACATTTTCTGCGCGTGGAAATTTTGTAATATCTGCAATAATATTTGCTCTCCAAATCTCGAGGTACGTGATTATAAAGAGTAATGGATGCTGAACACGAATCCAGTGTAGTTTTTTCATTATCGTTGATGTCTAATATTTCGTGGGCGATCAAACCTGAAACTTGTGTTTGGGGCTAAACGGTCAGTAAGCAGTCCGGGTGCATTTCCAAGGCATTTTCGGGCTCACTGCATATGGAATATGGATGAGACGGGAATTACAACCGTTCAGACACCGAATAGAGTCATCGGACGTCGAGAAGTGAAACAAGTCGGGCGAGTGACTTCTGCGGAAAGAGGAACCCTCGTAACTATTTTTTAATAATGTTTCGCATAAAAATTTTAAATAAATTTTTATATTTTTCTCTTAAAAAACAATTATTGCATGTATCCTATTATTTTTTAGGAAAAGATGTACGTATATGTATTGAAAATGCAGTGCAGACTGTTATACCCCGGCATTTTTGAAATTTCAATTTTTCCACCGTTGTCGTTTTTGCTCTATACCGGTTAAACAAAGCGACGTAGACAAAAATTTCCTATATAAATTTTGTAGCTAAAGGTTCACTCTTTACAGTGGTATACCACATTTAACTACAATTATTTATTTTCTTGTTAAAAATCGGCACCGAAAAAAAACGGACTGTTTAGCCCCGGTCTCCCCTACTCTTTTTTCTTTTTTCTTTTCTCCTCTCTATATTATTTAAAAAAAAAATAACCGTTTAATCTATAAACAAGATGGACAAAAAGCTTTAAAGTAGAAATAAAGAATTATAAATAGACTAAAACATAAATTATATCCGGCATAGCTTTCTAAATGTTAGATGATCTTTTAGTATTAAGATATTAATAATAATCAATGTTAATAATTTTTAATGTTGATAATTTTAGAATAAAACATGATTTTAGAAATACTATCTAACTTTCTAAATTATAGTCTTTTCATTATACACTACAAGTTATCTTGACAAGTCACAATTTTAATTTTAAACAAAACTGACTTTTTTATACATGTACATTGTTGTTTTCTCGCAATGAACTCATTTTCTTTATCCGAAAGTGATGTGCTAAAGAGCGGTTTCTTATCATGAATTTCATAAGAACTAAAAGATGCAAGAATACGCAATAAAAAAGCCACGCAATAAAAATAAAAATTCTTATCTAAAAAAAATTAAGATAATCTTAGCGTGACCTTGACAAGGACAAGGATACACAAATGTCGTTACCTAATATTCTGATAGGACTTTTGTATAAAAAAATGTTTTAGGCTTTTGCTTCAACACTTCTCGCTAAGATATTTCAAAAGACAGATCGTCATAATATGGACTTTAGCTATCCTCTCCTGTACATATACATTTGAAGATGCTGTAATAAGACATGAGACTGAAATAATTAAAAATCTGCAGGAGGGACAATGAGAGTAAAAATAGAAGTTAGTAGTACAACATGCACCTGTAATTAATTCACCATATATATACGACTCTCCCTTATCTATATCCGTATTTCTTGCATGACCAGTGCAATGTCCCGTCACAATTTGTTCCCAGTTCTTTTCTGTAATACCGAAAGATGTGGGATTTCGTGCGGGAACGTTGAGGTTCAAAGCGTGCGCGATATCCTCCGGAGGCAAAGTGAGATATCGTCTCTGTCTCTTCAAAATATCCATCTCGAAGTCATCCGACTTAGATTGGCTCCGAACCATCCTCGTCCGTTTAGCATTCCTCACGCCGCTTGATTCTTCGCTGTGATAATTTTGACGTTTCTCGCATAGTTGATCGATATTTTCCGTAACGACACGTTTTGTGATATTATTTAAAGCACTGTCTTCTCTTATAGCATCAAGACGCTCGCATTTTGGTATGGTGGAGATTACCGTGCACATCTTTTTGTCTTTCTCAGAATCGTTTTTCTCCCCTGCGCCGCACGTCACATCTTTTGGATGCAACAGTTTCAGTCGTTCGCTTCTCGGTTCAGTCATACGATCCAGTTTGATCACACTCTTTTTTAGAGAGCTATCGTCCAATGTCATCCGAGAATTATCACGTTGGTTCTTATTTTCATTACATGAATCAATATTTTCGGATTTTATTTTGTTATCTTGTTCTAAAGAATTATTTTCATCTTTTTTGGAAATAATATTGCATTTAGATGATAACGATTTCGCTGGAGATACATTTAACTCTATGGAATCAAGCACGGTAGGTTTTTTATTCCTTAAATATAGGTTCAAATTTAATGATTCACGATTTTCTATGTTATCTGCAATATCTAGTATTTTTTTCTCCCGACTAAATTTATCTTCACTCAAAAATTTTCCTTTGGATTTCGAATAAGCTTCTTCTTCTGAATCAATTAGTTTCACAAAATTTTGTATATTAAAGTTGCTTTTTACTTCATAATTTGAATATCGACTTGATTTTAAAGACGTATCATCTTTGGCTGTAATATTGTTAATAGTTTCTGGTACCTTCTTCTGATTTATCTGATCTTCATTGAAAGATGCACAGTCGTCTTTCGATTTTGAACATATCCTTTCTGGCTCAAGTGTAGCAATACTATATTCATTCAATGAAAACGAATCATCGAGAACTGAAGTGCTACAGCATATTTTATTAACGTGTTTGGAATTTATACGTTTGTGTAATAAAACATTTGCGTTATCGCGTTTTATGCTTAAAGTTCTAGGCGGTGCCAAGGGCGGAGTTACTTTATGCTTAGGTATCTTCAGAGATTCCGAAGCGCTAAGTCTACTCGAGTTAATCTTTCGAGGCTTGGGAAGGGGTGCAGATTCTCCAACTAGTTTGAATAAAGAAACAAAAAAACAACCATCACCGAAAAAATATAAGCTAGCAAAATATGAAACAAGCAAAAAAAAAAAGGAAAATTGATCAAAGTGTATCCATGCCGATTGAAGCAAAAAGGAAGATCAGATATCGCCTAGGTGTAAATCCAAATAAAAGTGCAGAACCAAGTTTTAGCCAAAATTTTACTTCACGTTTTATTTATGTAACTTTAACATAATTTTTTAAGTCGAGAAATGTTGATGTTATTTTAAAAAGTATGAAAAAAGAACAATAAAGTAATAAAATTATATATATTTTTTAAATTTATTACAATTGACAGCTCAAAATTAAATAAATAAAATCTTTTTGATGCATATGTCGTAGGCAAATGGTTATTTTAGGAAAATAGCTTCTGACTAGGCAAATGCTATCTGCCTGGCCAAATAGCTTTCACTATTTATTCTTGCTATTTTCCTAGTCAAATGCTATTTTCCTAGGCAGATGCTATTTGACTGAACCGCTGTTAGGCAAATGGTATTCCGCGAAGCATGCATTGGTGCACTTCAGTGACGCGCTTTAAATAGTTAAATACTTTTAAAGCGCGTCACTAACCTACATAGGTTAGTGACGCGCTTTAAACAGTTAAATACTGTTAAAGCGCGTCACTAATCTATACGCCGAAGGCGTGTCCTAAAATCAGTGAGAAGTTGTCGCGGGGCATGTTTATGGTCGCTACATCTCGTCGGTATGACAGGAATCATAACCTAATTCCTGTCAACTTTAACGATTAATATCTCGCTTCGCGGGGCAGAGCGACACTTTTTTCTGCCAGATTCTTTTGTTTCGTGCAAAAACGCGTCGAATAAGCCTAATTTCATCGATTTCTGTGCTGGGGTAGCTAAACTGAAGAATTACCCACCAATGCATGCTTCGCGGAATACCATTTGCCTAACAGCGGTTCAGTCAAATAGCATCTGCCTAGGAAAATAGCATTTGACTAGGAAAATAGCAAGAATAAATGATGAAAGCTATTTGGCCAGGCAGATAGCATTTGCCTAGTCAGAAGCTATTTTCCTAAAATAACCATTTGCCTACGACACATATACAAATCTTAAAAAAGATTAGCTAAAAATTTTATAAAAGTTTACTGAAAAGATGTGAATAAAAATGCGGTTAACTTAGCAAGCAAAATGCTAGCAGTATTCCAGCAAATCAGTAGCAGATTCGATCAGACAGATTTCAGTAGATTAGTATTAACTATATCACTATAATTAAGTTTAGCTTGTGCTTTATCAGCAGAATAATTTCATGGATTGGCAGTAAAAATCAAGCAGAATCTTTCATTTTACATTTAAATGAAATACTTTTAATTTAAATAATTAGAAAATGTTTTTCAATTTCTGCCGCCAATTTGTGATAATATTCTGTTATCAGATTTTATTACACACATTTCTAGTGGCCCACAAAATTTGTAAAGGACACTATGTAAAATCTTTTCGAGAAATTTGGCTATCTAGGAACATATCTTGTGGTTCAAGTCGGTGAAGGTGACATTTTTTAAATATGTATATAATGTATTTTTAGAAATTTTTGATTTCGGTAATTCTATTATAATCTTCATTTTAGTTCAATTAATTTAATTTAAAGTTTAAATATCAATGATATTTAAAGTTAAAAATTAGGGGCAAAGAAAGATGATATGCAGAAAAAACTCGAGGAGAAGTATATTCTAAAAAATGAAGAAAAACTAAAGATCAAATCTAGATTAATTCTAATAGAATGTCTAATTACATACAATTAGGTTTCAAACAAATTCGCCGATTCTATTCTCGAGGATCGAATTCAACTGCACTAAGAAACGATTCCAGCTTTCATTCGATTCTTGACGACTAACCAGACCAGGCGGTGGTGGTTCCAAAATACTTAACTTTCTCTCTTGCAATTTGTTTTCGGTATAATTTGTAATAGGCAATGTAGGTAACTTGTCGATGTCACTGGAAACGGATTCCGTAGCCTTCACTTGGATATCTAATGGTTTCGTAGAGATCGCGAATATTTGCAAGGTGCTCAAAGGCGGAGGATACAAATTGTTTTCCGCATACTGCTCCGAACAATTACGAGATTTTCGATTTTTACTGGAAATTATGGAACTTACGTAGCACCTTGTCATACTTATCCTATCTAATTTTGGAGAGTAAGATGGAAATTTCAACGAACTTGGTGTTTTGGAATATTTTAAATTTAAACGAAGACTTTGTGTTGACATTAAACTTGGTTTTTCGAAAAAACTTGATAATTTGATTTTTCTCGAAGTCATATTATTTTGAAAACTCATGCTACATACTGAGACTTTCTTACCATATTTACCGCGACAAATATAACTGCTGCTATGTGATAATTTTGGATTGTATGTACTTTTCAGTACGTTACATTCCATGTTTTCTACGTTCGATTTTATGCCATCCAGATCTATCGATGTTTGTATTATCGCTAATTGCTTGTTCATATAATCATATCCTCTCGTGTAAGCGTTGGCAGTTGCAAATGGGCAATATGGGCATTTGCTCGATCTATTCGCGAGAAGCTCATGATTGTCAAAAGAAATTGTTCCTCCGCGATATTCACGTGAGTTCAATTTTATCTTTCTAAAACCTTGAGAATTTTGACAAATTCGGGGTAGTTGACCTGTTATATCTCGGATATGAGTCTTGGTAGCGATACCAACTGAAATATTGTTCGCAAAGTTAATACTTGTAGAATTATCATCTTGTGAGCAGCATTTTTGGATAGCAGCATGTAATCTGTTCCTCTCCGAAAGTCTATGCTTTCTCGGATATAATGTAACACGGGACGTTTTTTCGTTAACGTTTGTACCTTCACCGACTTGGAGATCTTCTGAGGTTTTGGAATTACAGAATAAAGCGTCTAAGTTACTGGCAGCATGTGCTAGCTTACCTCTCTTTGTTGCTACTCTAGCTTGCTCTACTCTCGGGGTGGCTTCTACAGGCGTGATCACTTCTGCTTTAACGACCTCAGAGTTAACCAAATCTGATTTAGAACGCGCCTCGGGATTCGCTTCAGTAGTACAATTCTGTTGAACGTCGCAATCGGACTTGCATGGTGCAATTTCTAGCTCCAATTTGCGGTCCAACTGACGCATGGACTGCGCGTTGATGTCAATGTTGGAATTAACTTTTGGGCAGTCGATATCAGAGCTGGCTTTCGACAGAGCACCAATATCTGATGACGGTTTCGAAGGTTCTATATCGGATGTTAACGATTCCTCGGAATCGGTGATGCGTTCTAAAGCCTGTGTGGAAATGGCCGACGAAAGTGGTCTGGGCGTCGGCGGAGGAGGAGCTGCTCTCTTCTTTCGAAGACCTATGCAAATAATTTTTCGTTGACTTAAAATATTGTGCAAAACAATAATGTTTTTCATACATGTACACGCACCGGCATAAATAATGTCCCGCGGTGGCTATGCGTGTGCTTACATACGTAACCTTGTCGCCGAGGGACATTATTTCTGCCGGTGCGCGTACATATAAAAATAAAATTCCGCTTGGTTGTGGATAATTATTTGAACGATAGAGAGAAAATGGACTTGGATAATTAATTGGCGAGCTTTAGATCATATAAATAAACATTAACATTTTTAATCCGATCTCTTGCCCCATATGTTGTTCCATATACGTGAACTCGAAAAAAAACCAATATAAATTAATTTTGAATGTAATTGACTAAATTGTGTGATTAATGTAAAAATATTCACAATTGCGAGATATGAAAATGAATAAGCATAAAGTGACTTTAATGAATTTTTTCAATCACCCTATCTTTCTTTTCTTTGCGATATGAGCACGCTAAGGTTTTATGTTTTATTTTAATTTTAAGTCCGTTTTATATGGCTCAGAATTTGCGTGAAATCACAAGAGTCACAAAAAATTTTTTTACTAATTAAACAAATATATAGTAGCTTCAAAATTTTTATATTGCTTCCTCACATAGAGGAAGCTTTGTGATGGTAAAAAAATTTTTTTTCGAGATTTTGATGAAAATAGGTTTAGAATGTTGAAAATGTCGAAAAATCATATTAGTAAAAAATGTCCGGAAGTATGTATGTATGTGTGTGTGTGTGTACGGATTTTTTGTACACGCATCTACTTCTACAATTTTTTAGATACCGGGATGCATTTTTTTTAATCGAAAGAGTATCATAGAAAGTATGTCCTCCTCAAATTTTATTAAGATCGGTCAACCGGTATAGATTTTAGGGGAATTTTTTTTTTAGAAAAGTGTGTTTTACGCTATAGCCTTCTTAATATTTGAGATACCGTTTTATTTCTAATTCTACTATATTTTTCAGTTTTTTCTACCCCTATTTCATATATAATTAATTAAGATTTGGTTAATTAGTTCTGGAGTTACAGACGTTTGAAATTTCGGAGAATTCGTACCGTCGTCTGTATGTATGTATGACCGCGAACTACTCATTCGTTAGTGGACCGAATTTTTACCAAAAGTATATGAAGTAGGGGTAGAATTTCCCGAGGAGTGCCATAAAGTGTATAGTTTTTCGTTACCGATTTTCTGGAAACCTGAGGAAGTTTCTCATAAAGCTTCCTCTATGAGGAAGCCAAAACAAATAAATACAAATAATTATACATCAAATAAAATAAAAGCTTACTCATAGAGGAAGCTTTGTGAGCGAAGGTTTCTACTTGCACATTTAAAAAATATAAAAAAGCAATGTGCAGGTTTCTACTTGCACACTTAAAAACTATGAGGAAGCAAAGTGCAAGTTTCTACTTGCACATTTAAAAACTATGAGGAAGCAATGTGCATGTTTCTACTTGCACACTTAAAAACTATGAGGAAGCAATGTGCAAGTTTCTACTTGCACACTTAAAAACTATGAGAAAGCAAAGTGCAGGTTTCTACTTGTTTTTTTATATTTTTTCTTCAAAATTTTTATATATTTTTGTATTTTTTCTTGTTCTTTTTTTCTTTTCTTACTTTTTTCTTTTTTTTTGTTGCGAATAACGAAATTGAATGAGTAATAAAGAGTGAGATTATAAAATGTAAATGAAAGGAAATCAAAATTGTAAGGCATTTGTAAAACCGTGCTTGGACTTTAAATGGGATAAGAATGCCGAAAGGCTACATTAATAAATTATAGTATAGCTTCAGAAGTGTTACTTTTTAAGATTTAGATTTGTTTCACAATCAATAATACTTGACTAACTAAATTGATTTTATATCTATTTTTAAGCAGTTAATTTTTTATTTAACCATGTATACAATTTTAAATATTTTTTTATATATTTGGCATACATAAATTTTTTACCTTTGTAAAGTTTCTTTATGAGTATTTTTATTGAAATCACTGTTATTAATGTTGAAAAGTGTATTCAGTAATTTTTACAAGTGCGATTTTTGTGCAAGTTTAGATGTAATTTCAAAAACTTATATTATATACTGACAAATGGATACTACGGTCTCCGCTGATTTTAATGAAACATGCAAAAGTTGTAGGAGATACTATGTAGTGTGAATATCTGTAAAGTCATTTTTCTGAATAGGTCCTATAGGAGCCGAGTTATAAACAGTCGTAGGTATATCTTTCCGTTGCGTAAATTAAGGGGAATGATAAGGTTTAAACGGCCGAAAATTGGGTAAAATTCAAATGTCGTTTGTGCACAAACAAATAAACATACATAAATTTTCTTTTGAAGCATGTTATTAGTGCTTTCTTAATGAACTAAACGAGACGTAAAAATCCCAAGAATATAAATAATTAAGGGTGATATTAATGATTGAAGGCGATTGCGCAATTTGCGCACTACTCTGTTCTTGCCACGATTTCTGGTGAACTAGAATTTTTCAATTATTTTGGTGCCATTTGTTGGTGAGATTCCCCTCTATAGACTGAACCTAAAGTCTAAAAAAGTTAGTCTAAAGTCTAAAAAATTACAACAATGGCAACCAAAAAAGAAAAAATTTCGAAAACTTTAAGTTAATTATTGTTAAACCAGTTATAAAAAAATAATTTTTGTGCGCTAAAATAGGTTCAGTTTACGGAAAAATTCGTTATCTTCATTAAAAAAAAAAAAATCAAGTCGATACCTGCTGAGTTATCGTGACAAAACTAGCAAAAATTCCATTTCGAGAAAAACACGGTTAAAGTTTAGAATACTAGTTTTAGCTAGAAAATTGATACGTACGAAGCTCAAAAGTTATCCGCGCTTTAATTACGTCTCCAGATCAGCTTCCATTGCAGCAGTAATCACAGAACATCACAGTTTTTTTTTTGCTTTAGCCTCTTTTAGACACGAGGGAAAAGTATAGCACAAGGCGAACCTGCACGCGGACTTTTTGCCAGCCAGCACTCACATTTTTCACTTTCCTGAGCTCAATTTTGCGAATTTCTTAAAAAACCAAACTGGGAAATATTCTTGAAAGATCACGCTACCAGAATATGTAAAAAAAAAAATTGAATTTTTCGAAATTTCAAACCTTACCATCCCTCTTATCGCTTACTTTCTACCCTCGCGATTGAAATGAGACTTTGGTAAATGA
The DNA here is from genome assembly GCF_030848795.1 of Temnothorax nylanderi. Lineage (NCBI taxonomy): Eukaryota > Metazoa > Arthropoda > Insecta > Hymenoptera > Formicidae > Temnothorax > Temnothorax nylanderi. The sequence goes on from NW_027249413.1 coordinate 82,974, forward strand.
TTTAGGCACGCAGGATTATTTAAAGTTAGTCAGATTTGCTGCAAAATTCCCAGGAGCACCAGAATTCAGAATCATTATTGGTAGCTTGATGGGGTCTGCCGACCAAACTAATAATATAATTGGATTTGCATATATTTCTATGGATAATGTTTCTGAATGTTTCCACAATTGCCCCTGTTTGCAGCAACTATAGCAGCGGCTCAGTGCAGTTTTACTACTTTTCCACTTATTCGTTACACTGTTGGAAAATTTGTGTTAAATATAACATAAATCACATGTCCCAAACGGTCCACTCAAATTTTTGTGTTAATTTAACATAATATGGATGTGTTAAATGGTAACACCGATACTATGTTCAAATATTTCAATAGAAAGGAAATTAATTCTGATCGTAATTTGAGGTTAATTATGTGTACAATTAACATAACTTTTATGTCGAAGTTAAGATTGTAAGATAAAATCAACACTCTTTTTCTGTAAATTTTTATTCCCAGTTCTGTTACAGAGTAAAATCAACACTCTTTTTCTGTAAATTTTAACATATTTAATAAATACGTTTAAATTGTGTTTCTTTAACATATTTTTTAAATTATTTTAATAATTTTATATTTTAAATTTGTTAAGTTTAATTAACATAGCAGGCATATGTTAAATCTACACATGTATGTGTTGATTATTTCACACAAAAATTTTAACAAGGACCTTTTTTAACAAAACTACAAAAATTTTCCAACGGTGTAATGTTTATTTTTATAAGGTAATAAATAAATATATATATATATATATATATATATATATATATATATATATATATATATATATAGGGGACTTGGTTAGTGGAGCGTGTGTGTTGTGCGTGCGTGTGAGAGTTGCGGATAAATTAGGCGAGAGTTTAGAGGGAAATAGGAGTCGAGGTAGGCGTTAAACCAATAGAAAGGTAGGAAGAAGAACTTTTTAGGATAGGATAATAGATGTAGCAGGGAAATATTAATTAGTGAAGGAAAAGAGCGCTAAATGTTCTAGAGAGAGGGAGAGGTTAGGTGAGAGAAGGCGGGAGAATAACGCTGTGCGTTCCAAAAGGGAGCGAGATTTGCGTCACGCATAGAGTAGGTAGCGACACTAGACGGAACAGTCTAGGCATAGAGGCAGCGGTTAAGGAGATTGACTAGAAGGAGAGCGTGAACGAGGGACGTACAGGATGGAGGGAGAGGCAGGCGAGAGTGAGAAGGCAGCAATAAGGAATAAAGATGAAAATTCGGCTACAATTTTGGATAGTTCAAGCAGTGAGAAAACGGGTAAAGAAATTTTTGCCACACCAAAAGAAGAAAAAAGAGGAAAAGGAAGATTTACAAAGGAGGAGTTAAGGATGAGAGAAAGATCGAGCTCGATCAGCATACTGGAGTTTATGACAAGTCATAACAGCACGGCATGCGAGTTAGCGAAAGCTAAGAGGAACAGAGAGGAAAACGAACAACGTGCGAAGGAAATTTTCAAGAGGGATAATAAGACTGTGAGAACGCCACCAGGAATGGACAAATCGAAGGAAGGAGTCGGTGCTGTAGGTAAGAAGAGAGAAGAGGATGGAGTTCTGTCAGCAACAAAGAAGGATGAAGAGGACGGTTCGCTATTAGCAATCTTGAGAGAGATTAGAGACGAGATGAGGGACCTGAGGGGCGAGATGAGAGAGATGAGAGAGAGGATGAACGTCTTAGAAGAGGGTTGGAGAAAAAAAGAAGAAAAGATAGAGGAATGGATGGATAAGATAGAAGAAAGACTATCGAAGATCGAACGAAGGAGTGAAAACACAACGGATGAGGCGACCGGCGGCAAAATGGAGGAGATTGGGAAAGGTGGCGGAGATGGTTAGGAAGAGAGAAAGAAATATGAAGGAAAGGAAGGAAAAGAAAAATAATCTAGTGATCAGAGGATTACATAAAGAGGAAAACAAGAGCTTAATGGACACAGCGGAGGCGTTTCTTGAGAGGGAGTTTGGTGCAAAAGCGGGAGTAAAGAAGATGCGGTCAACAGGCAGAGTAGGAAGAGAGATAGTAATAGTTGAAATGGACTGCTGGAAATCGAAGGATAACATCATGAAGGAGAAGAAGAAGCTGGGAAGTAAGAAAATTTTCATTGATCACGACCTGACCTTTGAGGACAGAGAAGTACAAAGACGGATAAAAGAAAGGGCATGGAAAGAGAAAACAGAAGGAAAATGGGTGAAAATAGGTTATAGGAAGCTAGAAGTACAAGGTAGGAAGTATGTATGGAGCGAGGAAGAAAATAAGTTAATAGAAAAGGAAAATTTCTAGATGGCTGCCAAGTTAGGAGAAGAGAACCAGCAAGTTATGGCATTCAAGATGACAACAGGCGAACAACACGAAAGGAGGTCGGAAAAGTGAAGCAGCTGAAGAATGAAAATAGGCGAAAGATAATTTTTTGGAATGTTGCGGGTATTGAGAGGCAGGACAAAGATTTTTGGAATTACATAGTAGGTGTTGCGGCCCCAAGTAGTATTACGAAATAGATTAAGAAATACTGTTTAAAGAAAAGAATTTAATAATAAAGAAGAAAGACCGAGAATAACAATAAGGAACGCGACCGCGAAAGTCCGACAGAATTACGCAAGCCGAATCGGAACGAGATGAGTTGCGCGATCGGCCCACATACGATCGAGCAACTCAGCGATAACGAAGGACAGGACGAGGATACAAAAGGAAGCGACAAAAGGAGACGAGAGGGCAATGTGAGTCAGGGAGCAGACCAGTAACGGGCATCAAACGCGAATAACGATTGTAACGCAGAGTGACTATTAAAAGTTATCCTTTATTCAAAAAGGTGCTATTTAATTCCATCGACCCCGTATCCTCCGTGGACCAAAAGAATCCAAGTGACCCTTCGCAAAAAGGGGGCACAACAAATGGTGGCAGCGTGAGGGATCCATTGGCAGGAAGACGGGAACGACAGCTGAAAAAGAAAAACAAGTGAATCAGTGAGGCAGTGCAACATCCTCAACGGAGACACGGCAGCCAGATTCAAAAGCAGCGGACAACACGGTAGCGGCCGACGAGGGACAAGCAAGCAGCGTAACCCGAGACGGCACCGACCTACCTCAACGAGGGCTCACCGACTGATAAAGCGGCACGAGCACCGACCAGCAACATGCGACTAGCGACCGTAATGTAAGTCGATTAAGCAAATTATGTAAAACGCAATTACCGTAGATGTCGGAAAACGAAAATCCACCTGCGGAACTAAACCAATCGTGGCTCCATAGCGGGACGTCACGACGAGCGCGTAGAAATAGACCGTTAAGCCCCGTGCAAACGACCGAAGAAGTCGTAAGCGATAATCGCGAAACCGTGCGTAGAAATTTAGACGCGTACTACTCAAGCGAAAGCGAATCGGAACCGGAATTACACCCGAACAGCGTAATCGAACGCGAACAATTCGACGATTCCGTTGTAATTTTAGACGCGAGAGTAATAGGACAAAATAACTGCCCCGACGAAGATAGACTCCACCCCTCACACGCGCACACACAATCCGAAGACGCGGACAGTACGACCAGTAGGCTAACACACAGACGAGAGTTTTCATTAACCTCGTATGATAGCAGCGTATTTAATCCGCACGAGTATTATTCTGCCTCGAGAAACGTGAACGTACTCGAGATGGCGGAAGCAACTAATAGCAACCACGACGCGAATAACGTAAATGACAACGCGCCGATAACTCCAGAAGACGTAGACGCAGAAATCAACCGCCTTAATAGAGTGTTATCTCAGAGGAGAACACCGGCGAATAATCGTAACCGAATTCCCGGATTACAACCGGACGATAGAGATGCCATTCTCGACGAGATATTAAATGGAATCCGCAACTTACAAGACCGCGTAAATCAACTAGAAACGGCGAATCCTGAACGCCGCGAATTTGTCGCGAGACGCGAGCCAAGTAACCTCCCGTTCGAAGTAACGTACGGACGAACGTCATACGATATCCGGAACCAAGCGGAACGCGCTATCGGATATCTACGCTTAAAAGAGGCACAAGATATGATACCCGAGTTCGACGGATCCTCGAGTAAGTTACAAGAATTCTTAAGCGCCGCGTCATATGCAATAAAAAACATAAATCCTATGGAAGAAGGAACGCTATTAGAAGCAGTATTATGCACAAAGCTAAAAGGAAGAGCGATGATAGATTTTCAAACGCGAGAAATAAGAGATTTCGCACAACTAAAGAAAGAATTAGAAGTTTGCTATCTGAGCCGCAAAAGCACAACACACTTACAACTAGAGTTCAATACACTCAAGCAAAAACCCGGAGAAAATGCAAGAGCATTCGGATTAAGAGCAGATAAACTAGCAATGGAGCTATACGACTCCATGATAGAGGGAAGAAATCACACGATAGAAAGCAAGCGAACTATATTAGAAACGATTCAACAACAGGCATTACAGAATTTCCAATTAGGATTGAGAGACGAGATCAAGTTACTTGTCCGAGCTCAACATTTCGCAACCTTGCAAGAAGCGATTGCCGGAGCAAGCGCCGAAGAAAAAGTAAACGGGCCAAGCGGAATTCCGCCGCGTCCCAAAAATAATTATGCGTACTCGCCGCAACCGCGCGATAACCGAGCGATAGTACAATGCCAAAAATGCGGAAAATACGGGCATCACGGAAGGGAATGTCGTACCAGTAGATACGCGAACCGTTTCCCCTTACCGAAACCCGATAGGACACCCCGCGTAAACGCGATAGATAAAGTCTGCAATTATTGTAAGAAAGCAGGACACATGCGCGAAGAATGTTGGCTGTTAAATGGTCGACCAAATAAAGAAAGAACAAACCACCACAAACCTAATAATCCGAGAGGACAAAACAAAAACTTTCATCCGAAAACGAACGGACCGAGAAAAAAAGACAGCAATTCAGCCGCAAATAGCGATGAAGAAGACAAAGAGGACACAAAGCACCGCCGACCGGCATTAGAGTATCAGGTGTCACACATGACGAACAAGCCGCGGAAGCATGCAGGACTGGACTTAATCACTCTGCCCATGCGAGAAGCGAAGCGCGAAAAAATAAATTTACTGTTTGATACCGGAGCGGCCGTATCAATAATAAAAGTAAAACATTTGAAAGGCGAAACAATGATAGAAGAGGATAAAATGGCCCTTACAGGAGTAACAGGTCACAAAGCTCATACGATTGGAAAATTTACAGCGACTATAGATTTGAAAGATAGAAAGATCAAGCACACGATATATGTCGTCAAGGATGATTTTCCGATTGAATACGACGGGATACTAGGCGTAGAGTTTATAAAGAAGCATCAAGCGTCATATAGTTACGAATCAAGCTCAAATAGGAAATTGCCTAGTGATGCCAGAAAACTTTCTATGTCCAGCAAGCATATTGAATACGACTGAGAAGACAGTCGAAATGCTAATGCCGCAAGTGACATTAGAGGAGTTAGAGCAAGAAGAAGCAGAAGAGATAGAAGTAAACCAAGTAAACAAGGCAGAAGAAACAATGCCGCGTAGCGAAAGAGTCGAAAAATTGATACGCACGCAACACTTAAATGAAGAAGAAAAGAAAGCCATTATGAAAATTTGCAGAGATTACAGCGATGTATTGCATGTGGAAGGAGAGCCACTGACATGCACTGATATCGTCGCGCATAAGATTACCACGAAGGCGGGCAGCGTACCGGTCAACGTCCGACCGTACCGCTTGCCAGAAAAGCACAAGGAAGAAGTAAATAGACAAGTGAAAGAGATGTTAAAAAACGGAATAATTAGACCTAGCACGAGCCCGTGGAATGCGCCGTTGCTAGTAGTACCGAAGAAAAGAGACGCATCAGGAAAATTAAAACTGAGAGTGGTAATAGATTTTCGGTTTGTAAACGATCTAACGGAGGGAGATTCCTTCCCGTTGCCAAACATAACCGATATCCTTGACCAACTGGGAAAAGCAAAATATTTTACCACGCTAGACCTCGCCTCGGGATATCATCAAATCCCGATGGAAGAAGAAGATAAAGAAAAAACAGCGTTCTCTACACAATACGGACATTACGAGCATAATCGAATGCCTTTTGGACTGAAAAATGCCCCAGCGACATTTCAACGAGCAATAATAGCCGTTCTAGCAGGACTAGTAGGATTACAATGCTTAGTATATCTAGACGATATAATAGTATACGGAGCAAGTTTACAAGAGCACAATAAAAGGTTAGTAGAAGTACTAAAAAGACTGAGAAAGTACAATTTGAAATTACAGCCCGATAAATGCGAATTCCTTCGGAAAGAAGTGACGTATCTCGGACATGTAATAACAGAAAACGGAATCTCGCCAGATCCTTCAAAACTAGAAGCAGTAAAAAGCTTCCCGACACCAACAAAGGTAAAAGACATCCAGGCTTTCGTAGGATTAGCCGGATATTACCGAAGATTTATTAAAGATTTCTCAGCAATCGCCAAGCCACTCACAAAAATGACCAGAAAGAATATCAAATTCGAGTGGAACGCAGAACAACAAAACGCATTTAAAATACTTAAAGAAAAATTAACTACAGCACCGGTATTAAAATACCCGGACTTCTCCCAAGAATTTGTAGTGACGACCGACGCGTCAGACTACGCAATCGGAGCCATACTGTCACAGGGAAAGATAGGTCAAGATCAACCCGTGGCGTATGCGAGCAGAGTACTGTCAAAGGCCGAGCAAAATTACAACACTACTGAGAAAGAACTATTAGCGATAGTATGGGCGGTGAAACACTTCCGACCATACGTTTATGGAACAAAATTTACTATAGTGACAGACCATAAATCATTGGTTTGGCTATTTAACGTAAAAGACCCCGGATCCCGATTAATCCGATGGAGGTTAAAATTAGAGGAATACGACTACACTATCGTACACAAGGCCGGTCAAGAGAATAGAAACGCCGATGCGCTGAGTCGACATGTGCCGACAGATATCAACAAGATAGAGAAGGAAGAGAACAACGAAGAGGAGAGCGAAAGAAAATACACAGAAGAAGAGAAGCAACGTATATTATACGAATACCATGATGCACCTGTAGGAGGACATCAAGGTGTGGAACGCACCATAAACCGAATAAGGTTGACGCATAATTGGAGAGGATTAACTCGAGACGTCGAAGAGTACATTAATAAATGCGAATTGTGTCAGAAGAACAAATTATCGCGGAAAAATAAAGCACCCTTAGTAATCACAGACACCGCAGACAGACCGTTCGAAAAATGTGCTCTAGATATAGTAGGACCACTGACGGTGACCGAAAACGGAAATAAATATATCCTCACATTTCAGGATAATTTATCAAAATTCAGTAAAGCGATACCCGTACCTAATCAAGAAGCGAATACAATCGCGAAAGAATTTGTCACAAAGATCATCTTTGAATACGGTATCCCCGACAAAGTACTGACAGACCGAGGAACGAATTTCCTTAGCGAGATATTTAAAAGCACGTGTAAATTACTGAAGATCGAAAAAATTCAAACAACGGCGTACCATCCTGAGAGCAATGGAGCATTAGAACGCTCTCATAGGACGTTAGCAGAATACTTGAGACATTATATTAACGCGGACCAGACAGACTGGGACGAATGGACGCCATACGCAATGTTCGCGTACAACACGACGCCACACACGGCGACCGGGTTTACACCCTTTGAATTGGTATACGGGCACCGAGCGACACTACCGACGGCACTGTCGCAACCACCAAAACCAACGTACACTTATGACGATTACGCGCAAGAGCTGAAAGAAAAATTAAGAGCGACACAAAGAGTTGCAAAGGAACATTTGCGGAACGAAAAATCTAAGGCCAAGGAGACGTATGATAAGAAGACAAAAGAAATCAATTTCCGAGTGGGAGACAAAGTTCTCTTGCACGACGAAACGGTGCGTAGAGGGAGATCGAAAAAATTAGAATCCCCGTGGATAGGACCGTACGAAGTAATTGAAAAACACTCAGACGTCAATTACACGATCAAAAAGGGACGGAAAACCACGCGAGTACACGTAAACCGACTAAAGCCCTTTATAGAACAGTAAAAAGCGCAAAAGAGCAAGCAATAGAAAGTAGGCGATAGAAAGTAGAAGATATTAAAAAATAAGATAAATAAGATAATAAGTACTTACCAAACATCAAGCACGGCGAACCATCCGCACCACCCGTCGACCGGTGGCCACATCCACCGAGACTTCCAAGGGCATGATGGGCACCCATGTGCCCGGAGGTGTTAATAACACTTCCGCGTAGGAGGGAGGGGGCGACGTCGACCCCGAACCTAAATTCGCAGCCACCCGCGCACTAGGCGCACGAGGCGCGGCACTCACGCTCACGGCGCCCGCACGAGCGGCGCGTAGCCAATACGTGCGCCAACACGCATCACACGTTGATGGAGCAAAATAGAGGTCACACCGTATGCACCTCATTTTAGATGGTACCACAAATCAGCGCAACGAATAATGTGCTCAGATCTAAGCGTCAAGAGCGACTAAACGCGCAACAAAAAGAATGCAAGGAGACAGTAGAATAAAGCCAAGAGAAAAAGTCAGAGAAAAGTAACATGAGTCCTTATCTTACAGGACGCTGATCGTCGTCCAGCACTTCGCGAAAAAAGCGAAACCCGAGACAGCACCATCGTACGAGATACGACAATTCAGCAGCGAGCCGGGAATATACTTCGAGAGAACCGGACAATTACAACAGGTAGAAGCCACCTGGAAATTAGCGATCAAAATAGACATAGCAGCCCTAGGAAACAGATATCACCAACTACAAGCGTTCCTACAGCAAACCGAAGCATTGTGCGAAACGATACTCGCAATGGACACGCAGCAGAGGTGCAAAAATATTCTCCATACGATAGAGAAAGATAATGAAAAATTAACGCAATTACTAACGCGATTACAGTCAATATATAGAACAACCGATAATAAACGTGGTTTAATAGATGCGATCGGCACGATCAGCAAAACGCTGTTCGGCACTATGGATGCCGACGACGCAAAGCACATACAGGAGCAGCTTGAACTGATACCAAATCAGCAACAGACTCTACGGCACACCGCAAAAAATCAATTAAAGGTGATAAATGCCACAATAGGCCACATGGAGGCCTTAGAAAAATCGTTATATCATAACGAGCAACTGCTGACGAACGTCACGACACGGATACAGGTGGACACAGCACTGTACGCCAAAAGAGAAAAAGTAGACGAACAGTTATTAGTACTAACCACAATGACTGAAGACCTAATAGAAGACGTGAAAGACACGATAGATTACCTCACATATTCGCGAGAAGGAATCATACTCACTCGCTTGTTACCGATAGAAAAAATAATAACGGAATTAAAAGAGGCGACGTCACAATTGACGCGAGGATCTCATTTCCCATTTAAAGTTAGACTGGAGAATTGGAACGACATACAAAACTACGTAGAAATTAACGCGTATTACAATAACCCGAACATTTATACGATAATCAAATTTCCCGTGGTAGCATACCCCGTGTACGAAATAATAAAAACGACACCACTACCTATCCACAACCACGCGAATATTTTTACATTTCTAAGAATTACCCATAACATATTAGCGATAGATAGAGAGAATCATAATTATATAACGCTAGGGGAACGCGAGTTAAATGATTGTAAACGAAACGGAATGAAATATGTATGTAACCGAAACTACCCGGTAAACTTCATAAAAGCCGACGCACCATGAGAGGTGCAAGTTTATGTAAAAACGCCAGGATATGTAAATACCTGCGAGAAACGTCAGATACTATCCAATGTAACCCTATGGATAACATTAAGCGAACCACAAACGTGGCTATTCTCAACGCCAAAAAAGCAAAAGCTAACGATTCAATGTAACGATCAGGCGGAACAGAAAGTAGAAATCGAACGAACAGGAAAACTAATTATAAACGAAAATTGTAAACTAACCACACCCGACATTATTATAAAAACAAAAAGACAAACTATGAAACAAATAGAAATGCACTTAGCAGATTTTAACCTAACACTAACAAACGAAAATAAAAATACTAACGAACAAGCGAAAAAAGAAATTAGATTAGAACCTGTAATCAGAAATCCGAACGAATTAATGGAATTAAGCCTAGACATAAGCGACATAAATAAAGAGTTGGAAAAACCCCAAGACACCCTAATAAAAAATCCCTACATCATATACCCCGTAGGCTCGACACTCACGATAATAATAATACTAAGCGTAATAGGAATAAGTATCTATATAATAAAAAGAAACAAGAAACGAGCAAGAGCCCAACCGCACATACAGGGCGACCCAGCGATATTATACTAGAAAATAAGAAAAATGTAAACCATAAAGAAGATAAACCACCCTAATAGAAAGAAAAGTAGGATATAAGCAACAAAACATTGTCACGAAAACTACAGACCGTAGTTTCCTTCTCTCAAAGGGGGAGGGATGTTGCGGCCCCAAGTAGTATTACGAAATAGATTAAGAAATACTGTTTAAAGAAAAGAATTTAATAATAAAGAAGAAAGACCGAGAATAACAATAAGGAACGCGACCGCGAAAGTCCGACAGAATTACGCAAGCCGAATCGGAACGAGATGAGTTGCGCGATCGGCCCACATACGATCGAGCAACTCAGCGATAACGAAGGACAGGACGAGGATACAAAAGGAAGCGACAAAAGGAGACGAGAGGGCAATGTGAGTCAGGGAGCAGACCAGTAACGGGCATCAAACGCGAATAACGATTGTAACGCAGAGTGACTATTAAAAGTTATCCTTTATTCAAAAAGGTGCTATTTAATTCCATCGACCCCGTATCCTCCGTGGACCAAAAGAATCCAAGTGACCCTTCGCAAAAAGGGGGCACAACATAGGTTTCGATTTTATAGGGTTATATGAAACATGGTTAGAGGAAAAGGGATGGGATAAAATTAAGGGTAGACTGCCGGAAACGCACAATTGGAAAAACATTAACGCTGTAAGGGAAAGGAAGAAGGGTAGGGCGAAGGAAGGTTTACTAATAGGTATTAGAAAAGACTGGGTGGCGGAAGTGGAGAATTATGAAAGTGTAATGATTACAGAAAGAATTGCGCGAACGAGAATAGTAAAAGAGGAAAAAGGACTAAATATTTTTACAGTATATAATGTAGGAGCAAAGAAAGATGTTGAAGAGATAATGGCGAAAATAACAGAGCAATGCGAAGGATGCGAAGGAGAGGATATTATTATAGGAGGCGATTTTAATATTAGAATAGGAAACTTAGGAGATTGTAGGGAGGATGAGTATGATTTTGAAAAGGAGAGTAAAGATAAAGTCATAGGAGATGGCGGTAGAAGTTTTGTGGATATGATAAATGAAAAAAGATGGTATTTTTTGAATGGATGTATAGAGGGGGATTGGGATGGGGAATATACGTATGTGGGTGCGAGAGGGTGCTCGGTAATCGATTATGCAATTGTAAACGATAGTGCGCAAGAGCGAGTGTTGGAATTTAGAATAGGGGACAGGGTGGACTCGGATCATTTGCCTCTGACCTTGTTACTGGAGGAAGAGGAGCATGCGAGACAAATGGAGGGGTGGATAGAAGAGGAAGAAGAGGAACAGAATATGTCAAAGAAGATCATATGTTGGAACGAAGAGGCAAGGAAATTATACAGGGAGAGGACGGAGGTATGGAATGAAAACGAGGACCAGGAAATAGAGTCGGTGGATAGGAAATGGGAGAAAATCAAAAACTGGATCCTTGGAGCCTTAGTTTATAAGGAAATCAAGATAAAGAAGAGAAGGAAAATAGGGCACAAAGATTGCTGGGATAGGAGCTGTACCAGAAAGAAGAGGGAGGTGAAAAGAAAGTACAGAAAATGGAGAAGTGGAAAGGGAAGTAAGGAAGACTATTTGGAAGGAAAGAAGTGCCTGAAGGGGTGGTTAGAGAGGAAAAAAATGGAGAAGAGAGAGAGGGAAGAAGAGGAATTAAGAAAACTGAAGGACGAAAAGAAAATTTGGAACTACATAAACAGTCAAAGAAAGAAGAAAGAATGGAAAGAGAATAATATTCCGAAAGAGAACTGGAGAAGTTACTTCATGGAGTTGTTAGGTGGGACCGAGATGGAAGGAAGGGAAGAGGCGTTAGAGGTGCGTGACAGGGGAACAGAAGAAAAAAATGAAGATCAGGTTCAAGATACAGAAAGGGAGTTGCAAGAAGAGGAGATAGTGAGGGCAGTCAGGAACATGAAGTTAGGCAAAGCTGCAGGTGTCGATGGAATCCCAATGGAAGCATGGCTGTATGGTGGTGCAGCAGTAAGAAGAGGTCTAACTGATCTGTTGAAGCTCATTTGGAAGGAAGGTAAAATTCCGACCGAATGGCGAACAAGTATAGTTGTCCCCTTATATAAAAAGGGGGATAAAGAGAGAACAGACAACTATAGAGGGATCTCTCTGCTGTGCACTGCATACAAGGTATATGCGGAAATTCTAAAGAACAGATTGGAGGAAATAATGGAGAGGAAAGGGATGATACCTGACAGCCAAGCCGGCTTTAGGAAAGGGAGGTCTACGATGGATAACATATTTATTTTGAACCATATAGTGCAAAGGGAGAAGGAGAAAGGTATGGCAATTGGGAAAGACAAGATTTCCGCAATATTTGTGGATCTAAGGGCAGCATTCGATAACGTTGACAGAGGAATTTTATGGAAGATAATGGAAGAGAAAGGAGTGAATCGCAGTTTAATAAACAGGATAAAAGAAATTTACAAAGAGACGGAGGTGACAATAAGGACGAAGGATGGGTTCATAAGGTGCTTCAAGACGAAGAAAGGTGTAAGGCAGGGCTGTGTGATGAGTCCCGCCCTGTTCAATTTATACATTGCGGACATTGATAAAGTTTTAGAAAAGCGTAGTATAGGAGGAGTAGAGCTTGTAGGAGTGAGAGTGTGGTCATTAGCATACGCGGATGATATGGTTTTGGTAGCGAAAAATAGAGAGGCTTTACTAGATATGATGAGCATGTTAAAAAGATTAAAAAAAAAAGGAAACTAGAATTAAATACAGAAAAAACTAAAGCGTTGGTATTTAATAGTAAAGGTAAAAAAAATAGGAAGACATGGAAATGGGGCGAAAAAATAATAGAGGAAGTAGAAATGTTTAAATATCTGGGTTTCACGTTTAATAGGAAAGGTAATTATGTCGATCATATAAAAGAACTGAAAAGGAAAGGAAGGATCGCTGCAAATAAGGTCTGGGGTTTAGGAGAAAGATTATGTAAAGATGATTTTAGTAGGAGATGGATGCTTTTTAAGTACCTAGTGAAAAGTGTGATGGAATACGGAGCAGAGATATGGGGGTGAAGTGAAAAAAAGGAGTTGGAAAAAGTCATGTTGGATTATGTAAGATGGGTATTTAGACTAGATTTTTGCACACCGAAGTATGTAATAATAAAGGAACTAGGATTAGAGAAACTTAAAATCTGTTGGGGTATAAGAGCCATGAGGTTCGAGAAAAGAAGCAGAGAGAAAAAAGACGGAAGTTTAGTAAAGGCATGTTGGGATGAAAAGGACACAATGGATAAAAAGAAAAAGGATTTATATAATTTGGAACGAGAAAGGTTTTATAATAACAATGGTTGGAGCTCTGAAGTAATAAAAGAATTAAATAATGAAGGTAAAAATACTGAAGGCTTAGTAAGAATAAGGGAACAGAACATTCAAGGGCAAATAATAAACAGCAAAATAGTAGAGGCAAGGTATAATACAAGGTACAAAGAGATAAAGGCGAGCAACAAAACACCGAGTTATTTATTAAAAGCGAACTTGGATAAAGCAAAAACAGGAGATGAGATTAGAGCGATGGTAAAATTAAGGTGCGGCAATTTAGAGGACACAAATAAATACTGGCTTGACGAAGAAGACACGAAGTGTAGATTCTGCAAGTCAGGTAGGGACAACTTAGAGCATTATATAAGCGAGTGCAACATCACAAGTATGTGGTTTGAGAATTTAGGTAGGAATAACGGAGAACGATTAGAGAATATATGCGATGACAAATTTAGAATGGAAAAAGGAAAGGTGCTAAATAGATTATGGAAAAGGAGAGAGGAATGCTATAAAAAAGATAACGGTTGTAAATAATAATAATGTAAATAATAATGTATTGCGGCTTGTTTGTAAAGAAGAATGATGTTTGATGTGTGGATGGATGTGTGTGTTAAGTAGAATTGTAAACCAAGTCCTTTCTTGGCGTATAGCTGAAATAAAGACATATATATATAATATACATATCTTTTGGACTAAAATATTTCGTACTAATAAAAAATAACAGGTTTTTTCTGCAAAGTACTGTTTAATTTATTTTATTTTCTCTCATCTGCATTTATTACAAAATAATAGCTATTTAACTTTTCCAACTTCTGGGTTGTTGTTCTATATATTAATATTAATAGATAAAATTTCTCTAATAATTTCGTTAAAAAAATAAAGGTAGAAGCTCAAAGGAGGAGAGATGAGGTTTCAGAATTACAGTTTCAACTAGACTGTTGAAAAATATATCAACTTAAGATAGAAAAATATATCTACTAGGAGTTACCTTGTTTTTTTGTGTATAATTATTTAAATTTATCTAAATATTCGCAATATCAGTATAAACTTCTCAACAAAATTATTATAAATGCCACTTGAAATCAGCGATAAAAAGGATAAAATTTAAAGTCACATATTTTTGCGAAAAATGATTGCAGAGCGATGTTTGAAATAGCGTTTTAGAGATTAAAGTCTCAGCTTTCGAATGCTGTGAAGCACGTTTCTCAGCAAAAATTTTACTACAAATGCTAATTTAAAGTAAACCTTGCAGAACAGACTAAACTTCAACATTGACTGCGTGCATGGAGAGAAAGAAAGAACTTCACCTATTTTGGGCTATCCGGGCCCAGCCATCGGTCATATATAATTTTGTAAATAATAATGGTAGTATTAAAGAAAAAATAATTTTAAATTCTATACAACTCCTGATGAAAGCAGCTTAAATTTCAATCATTTTTCCAGGTGTTATGAGCAAATAAAAATGTACTGGGTAAAATTTACCCATGTTTAGAGTTTATGAAAGTTTTGGACATTTAGGGTTCTATAAGGGTTAGTACTATTTGAGAGAAAAAAATATTAAGAAAAAAAACAAGATCTTTTAATCGATTACGTCTCTTGAAGGTAATTCCGGTGATAATTTGCCACATTGTTTTAATTAAATCAAAGTCAAAATGAATTCGTGTCACCTCTGTGGTAGAATCAAGAAACACGGTAGTATCTCGCGCCAAGACACGCGCAGCGCGAGACACTACCGGGTATATTTACGCGAACGCACGGATTTTAGTATGTTCTATATATATGATTTTCTTGTACGGTTGCAATTTCTGACGTAAGAGTGCGCTGGCGAACAAGCCTAGCAGACGCATTGAGAGCGTAAGTGAGTGAGAGAGTGAGGGAGCGAGAAAGTGATAGAATGAGTGAGACAGTGAGAGAGTGAATTGAGTGAGTGAGCAAGCGAGAGAGTGATGTATAATATTGTAGTAATAAGGTTTATTTCCAATTCCAGAGAATTACAGAAATGGCGTTTTGTAGGGACGTACCCAACCCTTTACAAATACCTCACTTACTCTACCCGACCTGGCCATAGGCGACCCTTCACATACTAAACCCTCCCGAGAGAGTGATGTATATATATATATATATATATATATATATATATATATACATATATATATATATATATATATTATTTATTACGTGGACGGATGAGTTTTTAATATATGTATGTACGTGTGCGCTCAGCGCGTTCAACGCACTTGTCAGTAGTTATAACCTAGAAATGAATAGTGACAGTCGTGACAGATGTCAAAAAGTGATAGTGATAAACAATATACATTTACTGCAGAGAGCTGACGAGGAGATCTTTAAGAAGGAAGATATATCCAAAATTGCACACGTACGTACATATATATGCTGTCTTGTAAAGGTTAAAGAAAACGAGAAAGTGATCTGTAGCGCAATTCGTATTGTAGGCAAGTTATGTTAAAATATTAGGTGAATAGAGTCTATTATTATGATAGAAGTTGATTTTATACCTTGGCGTATGGAAATATTAATTATTCACCAAATTAGCAATAGCAACAAAATAAAATTTGGTAAATATGTAGTATAATGGCACCCTCTCCGATTTGAAATTTTCAAACTTTGTATACCGGCCTATTTTGTGTAGTAAAAAAGATTCTGAAAATAAAAATTGTCGCTCATGTTCCGTTTGTTTCTATAATTAATACTTAAAATATCATGATGTCAGTAAGTAAAAAAATGATAATTGAAACGATAATTTATCTATATATATAAGTATCGGACGTCTGTCTGTCTGTCTGTCTGACCGCGAACTACTCATTCGTTAGTGGACCGAATTTTTACCAAGGGTATATGAAATAGGGGTAGAATTTTCCGGGGAGTGCCATAAAGTGTATAGTTTTTCGTTACCGATTTTCTGGAAACCGGTTTTTCTAATTTTTCTAATTTTTCGGGAAATAATTGACCGAATCTTATTCGTTAGTGGACCGGATTTTTACCAAAAGTATACGAAATAGGGGTAGAATTTTTCGGGGAGTGCCATAATGTGTATAGTTTTTTGTTACCGATTTTCTGAAAACCGGTTTTTCTAATTTTTCTAATTTTTCGGGAAATAATAATTGACCGAATCTCAAAGAATTATAGATCAAACAGGGGAAGAATTTTCCGGGGAGTGCTATAAAGTGTATAATTTTTCGTTACCGATCTTTTTGGAAGCCGGTACTAAAATTTTTTCAATTTTTCGGGAATTAATTGACCGATTCTCAAAGAATTGTATATGAAGTAGGGATAGAATTTCTCGGGGAATGCTATAAAGTGTATAATTTTTCGGTCCCGTCTTTTTTGGAAACCGGTTCAGAAATTTTTCCAATTTTTCGGTTCAAAAATTTTATTAATTTTTCGAAGATGGGTTTAATTGCCACTGGAAACCAGTTCGGATCTATATATATAAGTACCGTCTTCTGTCTGTCTGTCTGATCGCGAACTACTTATTTGTTAGTGGGCCGAATTTTTACCAAAAGTGTATGAAATAGGGGTAGACTTTTCCGGGGAATGCCATGATGTGTATAGTTTTTTGTTATCGCTTTTCTGGAAACCGGTTTTGCTTTCTCATAGAGGAAGCTTTGTTTTCATAAATTTTGCATATGAATCTTTGATTGCGTATAAAGTTGGGTCTAATCAACCAAATTTAAATGAATTATATATGAAATAGGGGTAGAAGAAACCAAAGAAAAGAATGGTTTTAAGTTTTTGATGCTTATATGTTCAGAGTGTTCTAAAACGTCGAAATATTGCATTAAAAAAATGTCTATATGTGTGTGTGTGTGTGCGTGTGTGTGCGCGTGTGCGTGTGCGTGTGCGTGTACGCGCGTGCGCGTGTGCGTGTGCGTGTGCGTGTGCGTGTGCGTGTGCGTGTGCGTGTGCGTGTGCGTGTGCGTGTGCGTGTGCGTGTGCGTGTGCGTGTGCGTGTGCGTGTGCGTGTGCGTGTGCGTGTGCGTGTGCGTGTGCGTGTGCGTGTGCGTGTGCGTGTGCGTGTGCGTGTGCGTGTGCGTGTGCGTGTGCGTGTGCGTGTGCGTGTGCGTGTGCGTGTGCGTGTGCGTGTGCGTGTGCGTGTGCGTGTGCGTGTGCGTGTGCGTGTGCGTGTGCGTGTGCGTGTGCGTGTGCGTGTGCGTGTGCGTGTGCGTGTGCGTGTGCGTGTGCGTGTGCGTGTGCGTGTGCGTGTGCGTGTGCGTGTGCGTGTGCGTGTGCGTGTGCGTGTGCGTGTGCGTGTGCGTGTGCGTGTGCGTGTGCGTGTGCGTGTGCGTGTGCGTGTGCGTGTGCGTGTGCGTGTGCGTGTGCGTGTGCGTGTGCGTGTGCGTGTGCGTGTGCGTGTGCGTGTGCGTGTGCGTGTGCGTGTGCGTGTGCGTGTGCGTGTGCGTGTGCGTGTGCGTGTGCGTGTGCGTGTGCGTGTGCGTGTGCGTGTGCGTGTGCGTGTGCGTGTGCGTGTGCGTGTGCGTGTGCGTGTGCGTGTGCGTGTGCGTGTGCGTGTGCGTGTGCGTGTGCGTGTGCGTGTGCGTGTGCGTGTGCGTGTGCGTGTGCGTGTGCGTGTGCGTGTGCGTGTGCGTGTGTGTGTGTGTGTGTGTGTGTGTGTGTGTGTGTGTGTGTGTGTGTGTGTGTGCGCGTGCGGATTTGATGTCCGTGGTTGCTCTAACTGCATTGATATATCAGGCTGTTTTTTTTTAATCAATAGAGTATCATTCAAAGAAGGTTGGTATTGAATTTGGGGATAATCGGTAAAGGGATTCTTTTTTAAAAAAAATTTAAATTTTTTTAGAAATGCCCGTGGTTGCTCTAACTTTTGCAAGTTAATTTTTGAAGGATAAGTTTTATTTTTTATTAATGGATAATTTTTTATTAATGGATCAATTTTCTTGAAACCAGTGCCAAAATTTTTCTAATTTTTTGTTGATGATCTTGATAAAACTGGTACCAAAAGATTACTAATTTTATGGGGATGGCTACTATGGGGTTGAAAATTGGAGGTTTTATGGGGTTCTATTGGTGCTCCTAATTAATGGGTGAGTTTGGGAGAGGGGAATAGATTTTGAGCCCGCGCGAAGCGCGGGCGAAAAATCTAGTAGATATATATTTTGCTTCTTACTTCAATTAGATCATATTATAGACCAGTCATATTAGACATCAAATCTTCCAATTAATCTTCCCAGGTTGCAACCACCATGAATCGCTTTGATTTGAGGTGCTATAAGTGGGATTTATTTTGCTTCGCAAAATTAACGGGGAATAAAAAGTTATTAACATTATTATCAACAAAAAATGCAATTCTTTTTATTTTTTCTCAAATATCTCGAAAACTAAGTAAGATAGGGTAACTAACTATATATACCTTTTTTGTAGAGCATAAAATTATCTACAATAATGATTTGAACAACATTTATCGTAAAGTCAGTCGTTTAGCTTGCACGCGCCGTCAAACTCTGAGACTTGGATCCCGAAAACCTTCAATCTCGTTATTTTTTTAATGTTGCGCCAGTAATTTTTACCCGTCATTTAAAATGGAATCAAAAATCCCTAAAAAACCACACATCATCTGAGAACTACAAAGAATACTTTTCATAGTGCAACCAATTTTTTAGATCCTTTTTCTTTAGTTTGTAGCTATGTAAGCAAAAAATTTTGACTTTTTGGAATAGTCTTAGTTTTTCGCTGATTTCAGGCCTTAAAATTCGTTTGAGACAAATTTTATCATATGCATCTTGTTGTGGACGAAATTTGCAACAAAAAAGGACCCTTGTATTTTTTTCGTACGACAAACGCTGATTTTTTTATTGACGCGCAAAGTTATCCAATATTGCTTACAAGTCGGATAACGCTTAATTTTGTGCGTGAATAAAAAAATCAGCGTTTGTTATACGAAAAAAACACAAGAGACCTTTTTTATTGCAAATTTTGTCCGCAACAAGATGCATATGATAAAATTCGTCTCAAATGAATTTTAAGGCCTGAAAACAGCGAAAAACTAAGACTATTCCAAAAAATCAAAATTTTTTGCTTACATAGCTACAAACTAAAGAAAAATAGTCTAAAAAATCGGTTGCACCATGAAAAGTATTCTTTGTAGTTCTCAGAAGATGTGTGATTTTTTGGGGATTTTTAATTCTATTTTAAATGACGGAAAAAAATCATCGGCGCAACATAAAAAAAACGACAAAATCGAGGGTTTTCGGGATCCGAGTCTCGGAGTTTGACGGCGCGTGCAAGCTAAACGACTGACTTGACGATAAATGTTGTTCAGATCATTATTGTAGATAATTTTACGCTCTACAAAAAAGGTACGTATAGTTAGTTACCTTATCTTGCTTAGTTTTTGAGATATTTGAGAAAAAAATAAAAAATTACGTTTTTTGTTGATAATATTGTTAATAACTTTTTATTCCCCGTTAATTTTGCAAAGCAAAATAAATCCTACTTATAGTACCTCAAATCAAAGCGATTCATGGTGGTTGCAATCTGGGAAGATTAATTGGAAGGTTTAACCCCCTAAATTTGTCTAATATGACTGGCCTATTATGCTATTTACAACTTCAACATACAATAGTATCTGATTGATATATTATATTCAATAGAACAAATTAATAATTCAAGATATGTAATTGCTAATGCGAATACGTGGCCTAAACTTATTCGAAAACATGTTTTGGGATGAAAATTTAAAGGATTACAATTAAAACAGATAACAGTTTGTGGTTTCAGTTAAAAAAGTAGAGAATACTCTGTAATTATACTTTCTACTATTCTCTGCTTTAACAAAGATTATAATTTTAAAATATACTGAATGAACTGAATGAAGTTGTAAATAACATATGATCTAATAGTAAGAAGTGAAATATATATCCATAAATTATTATTTTTTTACTTACCGACATCGTGATATTTTAAATATTAATTATTGTGCGAGAGTGCGCGGATGCGCGATTGATAGCGCGAGGAAGACAAGCACGAGGAAGAGCAGTTCACACAAAACAGAATAAGTTCATGAAAATTAGTGTCTTACAAAATACAATGTTTATATTTACAATATGTACAATGTTCGTTTATTTCCAGAAAAGGAAAGAAGCCGTGAAAGTGCGCACAGAAGCTAATACGGCAAGCAAGAAGCAAAGCGTGTTCGCGAAGCGCGATAGCGAAAGCGGTGTACAAAGCGGTTTTAACTAGCGGTGATTCTAAGCGGGTGAACTTCGACAAAGAGCTTCGTCGTATTCGTGCGAACGCTAAGCGCGTGATTCTAGGCGATGTGCGAAATGAGCGGTTTCAACTAAACGTGCAGGTGATCTGCGAGCGAGAGCGGGTCTCCGACGAAGCAAGCTCTTTTATAAGGGAGCTTCTTCTCGGCAATCACCAATTACGTTTAAGTGTTGTAGATGACCTCAAGTCGAAGCGTGCGATTGGCGGCCAAAGGGCCCGACACGCATTGATTCGCACCTGACATGCGCGAAACGCGGATTGAGACGAGCGATTGGCAATCGGCTGCCTACGTCATCGCAATGTGCCGTCTCGAGACGAAATATAGTTGACGGGCCGTTGACAATTGTTGTTGTTGGTCACGCCGAACATTGTTTATAACGTTGGTTTTTCTATCGCACAAGAACATAAAAACAGCGTTTTGGAAACGTCTTGAAAGTTATCGATTAGGAATGTTCTTGGAAAAGCCCATGTTATAACGCAAAACACAAGGAAATTACATATAGGAATAATCATTTTATTGAAACGATGAACTTATAATGTAACGATGGCACACGCATTGTGCTTTTTCGTACGATGCAATCAATGCAATCTACGAAGGTAATCGCGATCTCAAACAATTATAAACAAATGGAATAAGCAATAATTTTCTTTCTGAGAATTTTTTTTATAAAATACACAAAATTTAAAAATTTTAAAGGAATTGGAGAGAATGCCGTTATACTACATATTTACCTAAATTTTTGTTGAATTAGCAAATTAGTAATTAGTCGCAAAAAATTACTAATTACGTAAAAAATAATAATATTTAGGTAAAAGTAAAGTACGCATTACTCACAAAATTGGTAATTTGTCAGAGAAAAATTTCTAGTTACGCGAAAATTAGTATTTAGACAGAAATAAATTAATCAATTTCTTTTGCAAATTGGTAATTAGTAGAAATAAATTCTTTATTATTAAAATAATTAATAGTTTGTCAAAAATATAAATTACTTATGTCTCTTGATTTTAAAAGTTATTAATTAGTTTAATATAAATAATTTAATTATTGCATTTAAAAAGTGGTTAAAAATAATAATGTTAATGTTATATGTATATATAGATATATATACAAACTTTTATTTTTTACAAATATACATACATATATGTGTATTTATATCTGTATAACATAGAGAATCACAATAATAATATTAAATATAATAATAGTTATAATAGTTGTAATTGTTATAATATTGAACTATTGTCTCCTATTTTTGAAATTAAATAAATACGTATCTATTGATTAAATACATATTTATTAAATATGTATTTAATTAATTTTAAAAATATGGCCGAACATTGTTCTATATTATAACTATTATTATATTTAATATTATTATTGCAATTTTCTATATCATACAAATATAAATACACATATAGGTACATATGTATATTTGTAAAAAATAAAAAGTTGTGTGTGTATATATATGTCGTAGCCCGATAGCGAAATTAGCCACTTAGCTAAAAGCCTAGAAGTTTAGCTAAATGCCGCCCGATAGGCTAATCGACGACGATATAGTCTAATGGCCTGAAAAATTCAGTCTGTTAGACGAGAAGTCGGCTTTTCGTCTAACGGCCTGGCGCGATTTAGGCGATTAGAGAAATGCTTGTTTTGGAGCTCCATGCGTTGTCAATTTATTGTTTGTAAATATCCCAATAGGTCTTAAGTAAATCATCACAGAGCTCGCTGTATATTCAAATGTTCAATTTTCTCTCGTTAGTTTGCAATCTATCACAGCCATGGCAAGTTATACCACGGCCATGGCCAGTAAACCGCGATGAGTTTAACGAAAAAGTAGATAAATTTTATTCAACTCGTCCAGGCAGTAATCGAACAGTGTGGAGGCGAGATCAGATGATCAACGTTATGAAAGTTCTGCAAGAATTTCAGGATCCAAGTACGAAAAAGACAGTGTCTCATTATCATTACGCAAAGACGTATGAGCTAGCAAAAATTGGAACGGAATCGTATGTAATTTTAAAACGGAAAACT
The DNA here is from genome assembly GCF_030848795.1 of Temnothorax nylanderi. NCBI lineage: Eukaryota > Metazoa > Arthropoda > Insecta > Hymenoptera > Formicidae > Temnothorax > Temnothorax nylanderi. Next base: position 105,910 of record NW_027249413.1, read on the forward strand.
TCGAATGAACCAGTTGTTTACGTAACAGCGATAGAGGATTACTACGATAAATTGTTAGAAGCTCACATTCAAACAGGCCATGGCGGAAGGGATAAGATGCAGTATTACATTAAAAACAAGTACAGGATAACGAAGGTGGCTTGTGAGATATTTGTGTCTTGCTGCGAGACATGTAACAGAAAGAGGGTTGCTCCAAAACGAGGAGTTGTGACAAAACCGATACTGAGCGATGGATTTAATGTTCGCGGACAGGTGGATTTGAGGGAAGCTGTTGCGAAGCAGTCGGCAAGTGGTGGACAGGGATATAAAAAATGCTATTGCAAAATTGCTAAAAATCAGTGTCAGACAAATAGATGTGCTTGTTTTAAAGCAAAAATCCTTTGCAATTTTCGTTGCCACAGTAGCTCATCTTGCATTAACAAATAGTAATGTAGTGATAATTGTTTAGTAAATAAATTGACAACGCAGTGACAAGCATTTCTCTAATCGCCTAAATCGCGCCAGGCCGTTAGGCGAAAAGCCGACTTCTCGTCTAACAGGCTGAATTTTTCAGGCCATTAGACTATATCGTCGTCGATTAGCCTATCGGGCGGCATTTAGCTAAACGCCTAGGCTTTTAGCTAAGTGGCTAATTTCGCTATCGGGCTACGACATATATACATATATATATGTATGTATGTGGTTTTAAAAAAATAATTATGTTAATGTTTTATATCTATATTGTTACACCCGTGCTGTACGCCTGGGCCGTGCGCTCACGCGGGTCGCCCCGTTTCAGAAGTTGCGAATCGCCCTTGACGACAACTATGTTTGTTTACTTACGGCGACTGTCGGATTATGCTCCGAGGTTCCGTCACGTTCGGACGTGTTAACCCGAGCTCTGTGTACAAACGGATCATTATTAAACGAGTTCCTTTTATATAAATAATCGAGCCTTATTCTTTGAGAGAGTCCCGGAGCGCGTGACGCGAGTGAGTGTGAGTGAGCGGCAAACGCCGGCGGACGTAACATTTTGGGGGCTCGTCCGGGATGGACGACCGTCGTCGAGCAACGGACAGAGATACCCGTATGGCCACGAGGAAGAGGCTCCGGCTGGAGACACCTCAGCGCGATGCCGCCGAAACTCCAGCGATCGCGACGCTTACAGAGACGCTCCAGGCCGTCATAGAGGAAGTCCAACTTCTACGTGTTGAACAGGCCCGAAGGGAGAAGGAATACACGGCGACGATTCGCCGACAGGAGGAGGAGCTCCGACGTCTCCGTGGGACGAACTCCAGCGACGTTCCGCAGCTAAGTTCCCTTGATATTAGAGCGTCCGGGGACACGGAGACGCGGGCCGTGAGCGGCGTGAGAGCGCGGAACGTTTGCGAGGCGGGCGCGGTAGCGGACGGTACGGTGGCGCAAGTCACGGGCGGCCGCGGCGCGGGGAGGCGAGTCGCGAGCGGCGCGAGAGCGCGGGACGCATTCGGGAAGGACACTGCCCTGGGGGACGCGGTGATATGTGCGGAGCGCGCGGGCGAAAGTGTCGTGCACGCGAGTGAGAGAAGCGCGACCACGAGCGACGCGCGGGTGAGAGACGTACGCTCGGCCGTAAGAAATGCGTTCGTGGACAGCGCGAGTGAGAGCGGCATGCGCCCGACCGGGAGAAGCGCGAATACGGGCGGCGCGAGCGAAAACGTCACATGTCGATTTGAGAGAGACACGGGAGCGAGTGCCGGGAGTGATCTCGACGTTTATTCGAGTGCCAGGAACACGAACGAAATTGGCAACCGTACCGCGTGCGCGCGTGATGCCGTTGCTGGAGCGGGTGCCGGGCTTGGTTATAAATTGAAGCCCGACACTTACGATGGGTCGGTCCCACTACAAGAATATTTTTCACAATTTAATCTAATTGCCCGAGCGAATTTCTGGGACGACACGACGAAAACCGTCGCGCTAGCCTCGAGCCTGAGGGGCAAGGCACGTGCGATCCTCGAGACGGTGCAAGACATCGAGTGTCTAAATTTTTCTGAGCTGAAATCGAAACTCGAGTTACGTTTCGGTGAGGGGCGGTTAACGCAGAATTATTATTCCGCGCTCACAAACCGTAGACAGAAGTTTGGGGAAGATCTTGCTGCTCTCGGTTCCGATATAGAACGTCTGTCGCGCCTCGCATACTCCGAGTGCCCTTATGAAATTCGTGAAAAGATCGCGTGCTCACAATTTGTGACGGCCGTCGCGGATCATTTTATCCGACGAACGTTACAAATGGAGGGAATAACTTCTTTGTGTCAAGCGGTTGAGAGAGCTAAAGCTTTAAAGATCATTCAGGGAGAGGGTTTCGGCCGCGGAAAATTTAATGGAAATACTGTTAAAGAAGGACAGAAAGGGGGCGCAAATGTTGAAGGGGGGGAGATTGAGGCTGACAAAGAGCGAAAGGAGGACGGAAAGACAGAAAGGAAGGGAAATTTCCAAAAAGGAAATGGGCGTGGCAACAAATTCAGCGCCAACCGGGGAGAGTGTTGGACGTGCGGGAAGACCGGACATTTCCGGTCCGAGTGCCCCGAACAAAGGGGAAACGCGATTTAGTCAAACTCTGCGGGGTGAGTTTGGCGAGGGTTATCAATACCCCGAATTCTTACAATGAAAATGTTATTTCAAATGTGTGTAATAAAGTTACTTCGAATGAAAATAGAATTAAGCCTTATTTTAATCATTTTTGCTATAAGGGGAAAATTGATGGGAAAGAATGTTTTTTCAAGGTTGACACGGGCTCTGACGTCTCCATATTAAGTAGTAAATTCGTAGAAGCAGGAAAAGAAAGGTCCCATATAAAGAATCTGAATCTGAAATATCCTACTGGAGAAAAAGTTACAATTAAATTCGAGATAGAAGCTAGAATTGAAATAGGCAGTCATTCGGTTGTGTTTCCTTTTCTCGTGGCTGATATAAGTGACGACTGTCTTTTAGGAGTGAATTTTCTGAAAATGGTAAATTTAGAAGAAATTTTTGATTCTGTTTTTGGGACTGTGAATTCGGGAATACGAGTAGCTCGAATTGAGTATGAACCAGTCAGAGTCCCAGTTTCCTTGAGGGAACTTTTTAGAAATAATTCCCAGGATCTTGACTCTTCTCAAAAAGAACTTTTTGCTCAATTCCTTGGAAAATTTTCCGAAGTATTCTCCGAGAACATTGTTGCGGGAAATTGTGATATGGTACAGCATGTTATAAATATGCAAGACTCTCTCCCCAAAAAGCAGGTACCTCGTCGAATTCCTTTTCGGTTGAGAGGGGAGGTGGATAAAATTATTGAGGAGATGAAGGCATGCGGTGTGATCGAGGAATCAAATAGTCCTTGGGTTTCTCCTGTGGTATTAAGACATAAAAAGGATGGAACGATAAGATTCTGTGTGGACTATCGGATTGTAAACGCATTGACGGAAAAAGATTCATATCCCCTCCCCAGAGTTGACGTAATATTTGATCATCTAACAGGTAACGTTTGGTTTTGTACTTTAGACTTGAAAAGTGGTTATTGGCAAATAAAAATTCGCCCTGAAGACAGAGAGAAAACGGCTTTCTCTTTCGGCAGGGGGCTTTGGCAATTCACGGTGATGCCTTTTGGTTTATGTAACGCCCCCGCAACTTTTGAACGTCTCATGGAAAAAGTTTTGCAAGGATTATTATTTGAAATTTGTTTAGTTTACCTAGATGATGTGATAATTTTCGGGAAGACTTTCGAGGAAATGCTAGTAAATTTAGAGAAAGTGTTTTTACGGTTGCAGAAAGTAAATTTAAAAATCAATCCTAAGAAATGTGTCTTATTTAAGAAAGAAGTAAAGTTTTTGGGGCATATAATTTCGGCAAAAGGAGTTGCTACAGATCCCGAGAAGGTCGCTGCCGTGGAGAAATAGCCGGTTCCTCACACAAAGACTTTATTACGGAGTTTTCTCGGATTTTGCTCATATTATCGCAAATTTATAAAGGGATTTTCTTCGATTGCTAAACCCCTTTATGAATTAACGGGGAACCAGATAAAGTTTATCTGGAACAAGGATCATCAGAACTCTTTTGATGAGTTAAAACGGGTGCTGTCCTCTCCTTCGGTGCTTTCTTTTCCGAACGAGGAGGGCGAGTTCATTCTGGATACTGATGCCTCCAATATTGGAATTGGCGCAGTTCTTTCTCAAAAACAAAACGGGGAGGAGAGGGTCATCGCGTATTTTAGCCGCGTGCTGAATAAAGCTGAGCGGAATTATTGTATTACTCGACGTGAGCTTTTAGCGATTGTGGATTCTGTGAAGTTTTTTCGCCATTATCTATTAGGATGCGAATTTTTGATCCGTACGGATCACATTTCTTTGCGTTGGCTTATGTCTTTCAGGGATCTGGATGGACAATTGGCCCGGTGGCTAGAGAGGCTCCAGCAATTTCGTTTCACAATTGTTTACAGGAAAGGACTGTCTCACGGGAATGCCGACGGATTGTCGAGGCGTACGTGTGAGTCGTCTGGTTGTGGATATTGTGCCAGAGTGGAAAGAAAGAACTCGGTAACGAGGACAGGCCATGTCGCTCGGATTATATTTGCTGCAGAAGATCTGTCAGAATGGCGTTCTGAACAGAGAGCAGATCCGATTATTTCGGTCATACTCCGTGGGAAGGAGGCTGGTGTTCGCCCATCACGAGCTGAGTTGGCTTCGGAAGATATTTCCGCACAGATTTATTGGTCATATTGGGATGCCCTGGTCCTGGAAGAAGGCGTGCTCTATAAGAGATGGGAAGCTCCAAACCTTAAGTCTAGTTTTCTCCAACTCATCGTTCCACGGAAATTCGTTAAAGGAATTTTAGAAGAGTTACATGACTCACCGTCTGGAGGACATTTTGGAGTGAACAAAACTCTAGAGAAAATTCGGAAACGGTATTTCTGGGCAACCTGTAAGCAAGATGTGGAAGATTGGTGTAGAACGTGTAAAGTCTGCATTGTCAGGAAGGGCCCTTTAGGAAAGGGGAAATCTCCCCTGCAAATTTATAATGTGGGGGCACCTTTGGAGAGGGTTCAGATGGACATCCTCGGTCCTCTTCCTAAATCCGGTAATAAGTTTCTTCTTGTTCTTGTGGATTGTTTTACGAAATGGGTGGAAGCTTTTCCTCTAAAAAACATGAGAGCGAAAACGGTTGCGGAAGTTTTTGTTAACCAGTTTGTTTCCAGACACGGGGTGCCCACTGAGGTTCATACTGACCAGGGAAGGAACTTTGAGTCGAGACTTTTCTCAGAATTGATGGGGCTTCTTGGGATAAGGAAAACAAGAACAACTGCCTTACATCCTCAATCCGATGGACAAGTCGAACGCCAACATCAGACCATAACAAATTACTTAGCGAAATATGTCTCTGAAAACCAGAAAGATTGGGATCAGTGGATCCCTATGTTTCTCCTGGCATATAGATCCTCGAAGCATGAAACAACTGGAATCACCCCTGCGGAATTATATTTCGCACGAGATCTTAGATTACCATCAGATCTATTGCGGGGGAATCCTTCTAAACTTCATGGAGAAGAGTCCTCATTGGTTGGGAGTTTTGTTAGAAATTTAAGGGACAAATTGGAGGAGATACATTCTGGTGTACGGAACCAATTGGATTTGAAATCTTCTCGAATGAAAGCACGATACGATCGTGGAGTTCGTCGAATTCTTTTTCAGGAGGGGCAGAGAGTCTGGCTTTTTAATCCTCGAAGGGTGAGAGATAGAGCTCCAAAACTGCAGAGTAATTGGGAAGGTCCTTATTTGGTGATTAAGAAACTTAGCGATGTTGTCTATTGTATACGGAAATCACCTCGACATAGAAGCAAAGTGGTTCATTCGGATAGGTTGGCTGTTTATTTAGAAAGGAAATTGAATTGAAGAGTATAGATCAGAGCTTGTGAAAAGAGGAATGGATAGCGCTATTTGAGTTGTAATGTGTGGTTAATAAAGAACTATGAGACAATGTGCGAAGTGTTGTAACTTAATATGTAAAGTGTTGTGACCATATCTTATTGTTCAGATGTTTCTGGTTTCTGTGTGTTTTATTTGCGTTTGTTTAGTGGAACGGAGTCCGAGGAAGTCGGCGATCCTTAAGGAAACGTGGGATACCGCGGCAGAACAACGGCCGAAGACTTCTTCGGGGGCGAGTTCCTTTTTGATAGAAGACTGCCTCGCCCACGGTTTTTGAGCTGTGGTTTTCCCGTGGGACGTTGAGCAAATGCTGAGGCAGGGACTTGGGGAGCCTGAAAAGGCGTTGGGTCCACATAAGTTTCCCCCCCCCTTGTCCGAAGATTTAGCGGAACGACGACGTAGGAGGCCGGCGGCAGAGGTGACTACACCGGGGAAGCGGAGCTACGAAGTCATCCTGAGACCGTCGGAAGGGGGGGAGTTTGGCCAGCTCTCTCCTGAAGAGGTTCCAGGGATTGATGTGCGGCTACCAGGGACCAAAAAGGATAGAGTTCGGTAACTCTGGGCAACAGCTCGAGGAGAACAAGTATCCGGTGCCCTGGAGCTCACGGAAAAGGAGCTGTAACCGCGAGAAACTACCCTCCCGGATTGTCGGGGCGACAATCTTGGAACGGGGGGGGGGGGAAGTGTTACACCCGTGCTGTACGCCTGGGCCGTGCGCTCACGCGGGTCGCCCCGTTTCAGAAGTTGCGAATCGCCCTTGACGACAACTATGTTTGTTTACTTACGGCGACTGTCGGATTATGCTCCGAGGTTCCGTCACGTTCGGACGTGTTAACCCGAGCTCTGTGTACAAACGGATCATTATTAAACGAGTTCCTTTTATATAAATAATCGAGCCTTATTCTTTGAGAGAGTCCCGGAGCGCGTGACGCGAGTGAGTGTGAGTGAGCGGCAAACGCCGGCGGACGTAACAATATATATAAAGGAAGATGTCCTGACTGACTGACTGACTGACTGACTCACTCATCAACGCCCAGCCCAAACCCCTGAACAGAATTGTTACCAAAAGTATATGAAATAGAGGTAAAATTTACCGGGGAGTGCCACTATGTGTATAGCTTTTCGTTACCGATTTTCTGGAAACCGGTTTTTCTAATTTTTCTAATTTTTCGGGAAATAATTGATCGAATCTCAAAGAATTATAGATCAAACAAGGGTAGAATTTTCCGGGGAGCGCCATGATGTGTACAGTTTTTGGTTACTGATTTTCTGGAAACCGGTTTTTTTAATTTTTTCAATTTTTCGGGAAATAATTGATTGAATCTCAAAGACTTATACATGAAGTAGGGGTAGAATTTCCCGGGGAGTGGGGGTTGAATTTTCCGGGGAGTGTTATAAAGTATATAATTTTTCGTTACCGATCTTTTTGGAAACCGGTATCAGAAGTTTGACGAATTTTTCGGGAAATAATTGATCGAATTTTAAAGAATTGTATATAAAACAGGGGTAGAATTTCCCGGGGAGTGCTATAAACTGTATAGTTTTTCGTTACCGATCTTTTTGGGAACCGGTATCTTTTTGGAAATCTGTCACGAAATTTTTCCATTCAAATCACAAGGAATTAAAGAGGAATTAAACAGTATAAAATAAAAATATTTAATCAAAATAAAATAAATTTTTCTTGTAAAAAAATCTTGGCACTGCTAGACTTCAAAATTTAATAAAGTACTAAAATTTTTGATTGAATAAAAAAACAATAAATAGGGAATATATACATAATTTAGGGAAGAATGCGACAGGAGTAAAAAAGCAGCGCCAAGTTTTTTTTACAAAAAAAGTTATTTTATTTTGATTAAATATTTTTATTTTATACTGTTTAATTCCTCTTTAATTCCTTGTGATTAAAATAATTCTTTGTAATATTATAATTTTGTTAAAGAGAATTAAATCTACTACCACTTAGGTTGAAATAGAAAGACCCTTGAATGGGAACACAAAGATATGTACCACTTGGGTTTTATTTTTTAAAAGTAGTTGCACAACAATTATTTTTCAAAATAATATATATATTCTCTTTGCAATTGGTGCACATTTAAAGATTTTACATCTTTTTTTGAAATACATGTCACTTGGGTTGAGTTAGGTAACACAATTTTGTGATATAATAATTTTGTTATAGAATACACAGTGAATCAATAGCATGCTATTAGGGAAAATTAGTATCATTAATTAATGTTTAGTAGAAATTAATAGAAAGTCAAAGAGATATGATGTTAGAGAATAAATGGGACATAATAGATAGGACAATCACATATAATTTTGTTTTCAAATATGGCTATTAATGTGTAATTATGTTAATAATTGTATACGTTAGTGACAAGAATCTGATTGCTATTTATGAAGCATTTATGACACAAGAGGACAGAAACTTTCTCAAATTACTAAAAATTATTGAGATTAATAGAGGTTAAGAGAGATTAATAGAACGCTGAAATTAGGGATACAAAATAATTAATAATTTTGTTTAAAAATAATGCTTAGCTTTTATGTCTCGCATGATTAATATAATTACAAATATTTTTGGTAAGATATTTATTTTTTAATAATAAATTCCAATTTAAATAATTTAATTTGCATTTAACATTTAATTACAGTTAAAATTTTCCCGAGAAACATACTCTAATGTATCCTCTGGCACAGTTCCAACTAGTTTATCTCTTTATTACTAGACCAGAGATAGAATTAAGTTTAATATATACTTAAATATCCGAATCAAAACGAATAATCGAATTTTATTTTCTAGGATTTGATATATTTATAATATAATAAATTTTTATAATATAATATAATATAATAAATAATATTTCACAAATTGTACTTGCGAAGTAATCAATCTCGATTAATTAGTTTCGAGTTTTGAATGCAGAATACCTGCTGGATTCAAAATATACTTATGAGTAGTTTCTATCATAAAGAATCGAATCTTTTACAAGTAGTACTCGAACTCTAAGAATGAAGTTATTAGTTTAAGGAATGTACCTATAAATGTGTAAAGATTTTAAATAACTTTTATTTTATATTTTTAATCATATTTTTATTATATTTAATTTCAACAGTTAATAATCTAACATTTTCAACATTTATAATTATCAAAAAATAATATATTGAAATAATTGTTGTTTTATACAAACATTTTGATTTAAAGAAACTTAAAACTAGTAAAGTATTCATAAAAGATTCAAACATATTTGATCCAGATTCGAGTCTACTAGGAACTCTAATACTTTTCGGTATTCCATTTTATTATTGTTTAGTCACCTTTATGAGTTATTGCGATAAATATTACCACATGCCTCAGTGGTCGAATTGGCACGACACTTTACATGGAATGAGGGAGGTTCCAGGTTCGAACTGTCGAATCGACATTGATTTGATATCGATGCGTCGATGAATGGTCGGTATTGAATATTGGTTGGTATTTTTGTCATCTTTGACCACATATAATTGTTTTTACAGTTAGTTGTTAAGCAATTGTGAATATTTTTATTAATCTACACTGAGAGCCAAAAAACAGTAATAATTCCTGTATTTTTGCTCACTCTCAACTTTTAATCTTTCTTACAGTAACCATTACGCACTACTACAGTAAACATTCTCCCAGTAACCAGTACATATTTCACAGTAACCATTACGATAAAGACCAGTAATGATTCCGGTGCAATATTTTAACGGAAAAAAAAGAATTTGTTTTCTTTTTCATTTTCAAATAGTTCATATTTTTTTCTAATATTTTTATAGTTTAATTTGTATATTCGTGGTTTCGCATATATTCTATTTTATTAATTAAAATTACGCACTGTTTTACAATTTTTGAAAACACATTGACGGGAGACGGAATTCAAACCTAAGATTCCGGAATGACAGCCTAATACGCTAACACTGAGCTAACAATCTATTCTATAATAACTATTACGAATCTCATATATCTCCGAATTGCTCTGAACTCGTGCGATAGAACGAATATAGAAAGCCAACAGTAAAGCGGGGAACACAGACTTTTGCATAACGCATAATACGTAAGCATAAGAAAACTGATTGGTCTATTTCCTTATGCACATGTGTATGGACCAATCAATTTTCTTATGCTTACGCATTATGCGTTGTGCAGAAGTGTGTGCTCCTCGCTTTATGGTTACAGAATCGCACATGATTGAATAATGGAACTTCTCAGTAATTATTTCTTTTCTATTATTTCTTTCAGACAGTATCACTTACGATCTTAATCTTTAGATATTACTGTGTTTTTCAGAAGACATTACTTTTTTAAGTAAGCATCTGTGTATTGAGATTAAAAGTTAAGAATGAACGAAAATTCAGAGACTATTACTGTTTTTCGGCTCTCAGTGTATAAATCGATTCGAATCGACTAATCATTTCTGGCTAGGTTTTATTAGCTGCTTTTATTTTTCAAAGTAATTATAGAAATAAAGTAATATGAGGACCCTCGAGATTAAAATAGGAGAAGTCAAGGCTTCAGGTTCAAACGCAGATCGTCGTGCATAATATCAGTAAACTGATTTATTAGTCGTCTTAATACATTAATCTGTACGTTTCAGCTCCTTCGCAGATTATTCATTCTGTACACGGCTCTGTATTCCACGTTTTTCAGACCGATTGATATGGATCAATTGGTCTATGTTTCTGATAGTTTGAATCAGTAAACTTACCATATGGTACGGAGAACGTTTAACAAACTTTTGTAACTACTGCTGAAGATGGCTCAAAGCTGAGCTGAAACGTACGGATTAATGTATTAAGACGACTAATAAATCAGTTTACTGATATTACGCACGACGATCTGCGTTTGACCTTGATAGCCTTGACTTCTCCTATTTTAATTATAGAAAGTTCTAAACTATATGCTAACAGACTCAAAGAGTCTGCCTGTAAGATATTTAATTCCATCGCTATTGTAGACCTATTCAATAGACAATGCTGAGAACGTGTTATCATCAAATTGCGTATACTTATATGTATAAATTGCGCGTAATCAAATCAAATCTTACCAGTGGAGCTAAGGGAAGTGCTGCTAATCCCTCGACTGAGCGTTTCATCGGTCGCTGTCAGATTGCCCAGACTCTTGCTAGACTGTGAAGTTTGCGCCAATTTCCTGGACGCATCAAACAGACTTGGTGCCTTACTTCTCCTTGGCAGAGTTTCCGGTAGTCTCGCAGCCGAATCCGGATTATCACTAAGCACGGACGCCTCATGGTAGCCAGAACTGTCGCTGCTGTTACGGCTGTGATTGATCGTCATTTTGTCCTTGCCGCTGTCTCCGGATGTATCTTGAACGGTTTGTGCAGCGTTGGCAGGTGGTTTCGGGGCTGGTCTCCTCTTCCTTTGCGGCCGAGCCGGCGGCTGAAGAGGACTAACGCTTCTCGCGGTTTCGTCACTCCTGGCTGGCGACACACTGCGTGCCCCGAGACTATCCATGCTCAGAGAATTTTCCTTGGATTTCTTAAACATGAAACCAAACACGCTCTGCTTGGTTTGCTGTCGTCGCCGCTCCTCCTGCCTCTGCAATGCCATTATGTCTTGCGTACTTAGCGTCGGACCCAAACTCCTAGTTTGCTTCGCGTACAGAGTCACCTCTTGCAGGTGATAGTCCTGTAGCGACAGCGATAGTTTCAACGTTTCCTCCAGATTAACTACAGTAAAAACAGTAAGAACAGTAAAAACAGATTGTTACGGTCTTTGATACATTTGGTATCAGATGTCGGTTAGTATTAAGAAACATCACATCTGATGATAACACTAGTTTATAAATTTTTATTTTGTTTTTGCTCAATCAATAAATACCATAAATTTTTAAAGATTAAGGTCCACACAACATACATTTGAAGGAAAAAAAATATCCTCCACATCTTATTTAATTTTTCTTTAAGTATAAAGCAAATGATATTAAAATAAATTAAAATATATTTAAAATATCTTAGGCCATATTGGCAATACAAATAAATTATGATTATAAATAGAACTATAGAGGCTTATATTAGTTATGGAGACTCGTTATAAAAGATGGTGGGACGAAAACATGATGGGTGATTACACTGTCAACAAAAAATGCACAAAAACGAAAGAAATAGTTTTTTTATAGCTTTTTAGCTGAATACGATCCCGTTTGCCAAATTGCTCTATTACGTCTCAATGTAGAGAAATTTGCAAGAAAGGCTATTTTTTAATGTATTATGGCATATTATCCCGTGTGGGGTTGCTGATCCCTTATCGGGCGCCTCCCCAGGTGGCGGATAGGGGAACGCTCGCTAGAAATAGAGGGTACCGGGGAAATAAAATACCCGGGGCGGACCAAAATCAGGCAAGGGAGACAACCCCGGCAGAAAAATCCCGCAGCCTGGGAGCGGTCAGGAGGCAGCCCCTCCCCCGGGCTAGGGTGCTGTGGGCTAATAATCCGCACACCTGAACAAAAAATCTTATTACTGAAACTAGACAAAATGTAAAGGCCATGTGGGAAACGGGCAGACTACGTGAGGTGACATCTGAGATGGAAAGATATAAGCTGGAGATTCTGGTTCTGAGCGAGACAAGGTGGACGGGGTTCGGAGAAACGAGAGCGGGGAGCGGAATGAGCTTCATCTACTCGGGCAAGGAAGGCGGCCAGCCTCACGCCAACGGAGTGGGACTTCTCATGACGCGGTGAGCCAAGAATAGCTTAATGGAGTGGATCCCCGTAAGCGACCGAATCATCACCGCACGTTTCAGAACCCGTGTCCGCCATTGTGCAATGCTACTCGCCCACCGATGTAGCCACTGTAGAAGAGAAAGACAAGTTTTACAACCAACTCATTGCAACTCTGGCGCGCATCAAGAGGAGAGACATTATAATGCTCATGGGAGATCTAAATGCAAAAATCGGCAGAGATAACGGGGGCCGAGAAAATGTGATGGGAAGACACGCGGTCGGAATCATTAACGACAATGGGGAACGGCTGATCGAGGTATGCGGGACCTTCAACCTGGTCGTCGGCGGCTCGCTGTTTCCACATAAGACATGCTACAAGGTCTCCTGGGTGTCGCTAGATCAGCAAACAGAAAAACGAGAAGAAGAAGGTTCGACATCGCCAGACTTCAGTCACTCCAAGTCAAGGGCGAGTTCGAACTGCAACTGCGGAACAAATTCGAAGCTCTGGCAGACACGGAACACCGCGGGATTGATGGTGACTGGGAGTGTCGAAAACGAACCTTCTTGGATACCTGCGAAACGACGAAAGAATGGATCTCAGAAGACACCTGGACCTCCATCAAAACACGGAGAGAAAAGAAAGATGTAGTGAACAGCAGTCGCACTAGAGCCCAAAAGACAGCTGCCGCCGCAGAAAACACAACAGCAAACAGGAGCGTGAAAAAGAAAATACGAAGAGACACAAGAGGCTCTATACCGAACAACTGGCATCCCGAGCGCAGAGTGCAGTCAACGCTGGCAACTTTCAATGCCACAACCACACCAAGAACAGCAGACATGCAAGAACTTGAAACCACGGAGAACCCCAACATTAGTATTGCAGCACCCACCAAAGACGAAATCATTCAAGCCATCAAAGAGATGAAAGGTGGAAAAGCACCAGGCATTGACAATATCGCTTCTGAGATCCTCAAGACAAACTTGAAGCTGTCGACTGACATCCTGGAGCCGCTGCTGAGGAGGGTCTGGGACGAGGAGACTCTTCCTGGTGAGTGGAACCAGGGGGTCCTGATTAAACTGCCAAAAAAGGGAGACAAATCAGACTGTAATAACTGGAGAGGAATCACACTGCTCCCGGTATGCGGTAAGATCCTGTCACGTATCATCCTGAACAGGATACGAAAGCCAGTTGACGATATGTTACGAGAGGAACAAGCTGGCTTCAGGGAAGGCAGATCCACGACCGATCACATCAACATACTCCGAATTATAATCGAACAATTTGCCGAACATCAGGTCGCATTATATATCCTATTCGTCGACTTCAAAAAGACTTTCGACTCAATCGACCGAGAGAGGATGTGGACGGCAATGTCGTCATTTGGCATCCCTCAAAAAATCATACGTTTGGTCTGGGCCACGTACGAAGGTTACACGTGTCAGGTGGAACACTGCGAGACGCTCTCACCACCTATCACCGTTGAGTTCGGGGTGAAGCAGGGATGTCTCCTCTCATCCATCCTGTTCATTATGACACTGGATTGCACTCTCCGTAAAGCAACAAACCAAAGCCGCGGGATTCAGCGGGGACTCAGCAGTCGGCTGGAGGAGCTAGGTTTTGCGAACGACCTCTGTCTTCTGGCAGAAAGTTTCCAAGACATGGAGGCAAAGCTCAACAATTTAAAAACTGAGGCAGCTAGCATCGGACTTAAGATCAACAATAAAAAGACCAAAGAGATGCGGATTAATCCCCGGAATAATTCAAGACTGAGGTTGGGGGAGGCCGACATCGAGAGAGTACCAGAATTCTGCTATCTCGGCAGCATGGTAGGCCTGAACGGAGGTACGGCGGCGGACATCAGGAGCCGAGTAAATAAAGCCAGGGCGGCTTTTGCTCAGCTGTGACCCGTCTGGCGCTCAAAGCAAATTATGCCGAGGACAAAAATAAAAATCTTTAATTCCAACGTCAAGTCCGTCCTCCTCTATGGCTGCGAAACGTGGAAAATGAGCAACAACATCTTAAATAGCCTCCAGTCCTACGTAAACCAATGCCTACGGAGGTACGGCGGCGGACATCAGGAGCCGAGTAAATAAAGCTAGGGCGGCTTTTGTTCAGCTGCGACCCGTCTGGCGCTCAAAACAAGTTATGCGGAGGACAAAAATAAAAATCTTTAATTCAAACGTGTGACGTGACAAATCGCGTCCGCCACCCAGACGGGCTCGGCCGAGGGGAAGGTCGGGGGTGTTTCCTCGCTCGGAGCGGGGGAGGGCAATTTCGTATTAATAATTAGCGTTACTGAGATTATTTTAAGGGGATTGCCGGTGGTGACTGGGTTTCTATGTAACGGCTTTGAGTCGCAACGAGGGAGAAATCAGGAAACACAGCCAGAGAAACGACCGAGGAACATGGTTGTCGGTCGGGTCGCGTCCGGACCTCCCCGCAAGCGCAACGCCAAGGGCCGCCGTACGAGACCCAATCCCGAGCTCGGTTACTGCAGAAGTGGGAAATTGAAGGACCCCGGGGGACGCCCTGCCGAAGCACGGCCCTGTGGCCGCCACCCCGAGGGGCTGCCGGTGGACGTGGCCATGGCCTGGCCGATAATCGCGGCCTGGACAGCCGGATTCTTTAAAGGGACCGCGTCAGGGCAAAGATAGTTCGAGTGGCGCCGCCGGAAGAAGCCTAGCGGCGCTAGGCGCAGAGAGCGGCGCCCGGATCGGCGGACACGGCAGGCGGTGCGCCACTGCGCAAGCGCGGGGAACCGGCGCGATCCCGGCGAGCCATCGTCTCAGCACTGTCGTGCCGGACCGAGCGAGGTGAACATCCTTCTACGACCGATCCGAAGGCTCTTCGTGGGATATCGTTTTGTAAGGTCACCACTCTGGCGTCCCCGCGGTGAAGGGAATTCGCTCGAGGCGCTGGCCCCGGTGATCAAGAGTCAGCTACCTTACTACCTTGAGAAATCTGGTAATACCTGCTACCTTGCGTATTACTGGAGAATGAGCGCCCCTCGTTACCTTGCGCTCTTTTTTGTGTCGGAAAGGCTGGATCGGAAGCCATGCCGGGGCCCCGCCGAGAGCGAATCCTCACGTATGTAGAGACCACGTAAGCCCTCCCCGAGAGCACCGTCGAGGCCGACAGTCACTTTGTGCATTCGTTAGCGTGTGTCCGGTATTCGTGGTAAATAGAGTCGCTATTGCGCAATTTGTGTCGCGGATGAGTTTTGCGTATTCGGTATTGTGTGTACGGTATTCGTGATAAATGTTAGGGTCGCTATTGTGCAATTCGTGTCGCGGATGTTAGCGTACATGTAGAGTACTTGGGTAAGACCGTCGAGTCGTCGGGATTGGCGCGGTGCCATGGAATCACCGGGTTTCGTCGTGAGCGAGTGATGCGAGAAATTTCTGGATTCGCGTGGCAAGCCGCGGAATCGTCCGCGATTCGGGTCGTTTTGCGTTGGCGGATCGGGACGAGGACGATCGTCGGCCGCTGGATCGGCATGGCGAGGCCAACCGCCGAGAGTTGGGTAACGAGGCGAGGACGAGCGTCTGCCGACGGATCGGCATGGCGAGGCCAACCGCCGAGAGTTGGGTAACGTGAGGCGAGGACGATCGTCTGCCGACGGTTCGGCATGACGAGGCCAACCGCCCAGAGTTGGGTAATGCTCGGATCGTGAATATGCGTGAGATTCGGATTCGGGAGTTTGCGTGAGTATGCGTGAGTGTAAGTCGTTGCGTGAGATTCGGATGCGGGAGTTTGCGTGAGTATGCGTGAGATTCGGATTCGGATTCGGGAGTATGCATGAGAATGAGTCGTTGTGCGTTTCGGATTCGTGAGTATGCGTGAGAATAAGTCGTACGTGTTCTTCGATATTTCAGTGCTTCGTGATTCGTGTTTGCGCGGAAGGCGGTTCGCCGCACTGACATTCGTCTTTACATCTTTTCCGGTATCTTTCTCGTTTCTGACTCAAACCTATTATTCTGTCTTTCTTATTGCTTCAAACACATTATTCTATCTGTCTTATTTCTGATTTCAAATATGTTGACTACATTTCTGTCTCTGATTTCAATTATGTTGACTACATTTTCGTCTCTGATTTCTACTATGTTATTTCTCCGATTACATTTCTGTCACCGATCTCAAATATATATTATTCTATTTCTGTTAAGTTGTGTCTGATTAATTGTGTCATGCCTCCTCTCCAAATCTCCATAAAAAGGAAACTACGCCCTGAGGTATCGCCTGGGATATTGCGTTAAATAAGGTATTGCGCGGTGGCGCGAATATTCACGCCTGGCGCCCATATTACGTTTGTCTGGCAACTATCTGCGGGCATCCGCCCGCGGTACCTTTTCGTATCTGGCCGTTCTCTCAACCTAACTTCGCGTTCTGTTAATCCACGATAGCCCTCCTCCGGATAGCGAGACCGGGGAAAAAAGCGTCGCAAACGTCAAGTCCGTCCTCCTCTACGGCTGCGAAACATGGAAAATGAGCAACAACATCTTAAATAGCCTCCAGTCCTACGTAAACTGATGCCTACGTCACATCATAGGAATATGGTGGGCTAATGTAATATCCAATGAAAAACTGTAGGAGATCACAAACCAGAGCCCTATCAAACTCCAGATTGTATAAAGAAAATGGAAATGGATCGGTCATACTTTTCGTAAGCTACGAAATAATGTGGCAAGACAAGCCTTGGATTGGAACCCACGGGGCAATAGGAGAAGAGGCAGACCCAGAAATACCTGGCGAAGAACCATCGAAAAAGAACTAAAGGCGACTAACAAGACTTGGGGTGAAGCCAAAGCGTTGGCACAGGACAGGGATGGATGGCGCGATTTCGTCAAGACCCTATGTTCCACTCAATAGGAATAAAAGGATTTATCATCATCATAGCATATTACTACGATATGTGACATGATGGAGAAGTTTTATTGCAATCAAAATTGAATAAGTTTTGTTAGGTTTCACCCTTGAAAGGAATTTATTGTGTCGATTATAGTTAAAAAGATATTAATGATTAACATAGAATCTCAACTTTAACGCAATGAATAGACATTTTTGAATGTGAATTGAATTAAAAAATGTCTATTCATTGCGTTAAAGTTGAGACTCTATGTTAATCATTAATAATATTTTAGTATTTTACACAGACCATTAAGGATCTATGAAATACCCTTTAATTATGTTATTCAAACGCTTAAGAGTTTTTCAGGTTGATGAATATTTATCTGATGTCAAAGTTGATAAACTCATAATAACGGAGCCAATATGATGAATATCAAAAGTAAAAATTTGACCACTTTTAATTATGATATTTGCCATATTGGCTCTGTTATTTTGAATTTATCCATTTTAAAATTAGATTAGTATTCAACGACATGAAAAACTTATAACATGTTGAATAACATGATTAAAGAATATATAGATCCTTAATGGATGCAATTTTAACGCAATAGATTCTACGTTAATTATTAATATCTTTAATTTTAACCATAATTGACACAATAAGTTCCTTTTAAGAGCGGAAAGTCCTAACAACATGCTTAATTTTGAATGCATTAAAACTTCTCCAACACGTCACATATCATAGTTATAACTTATAACATGCCAAAATACATTAAAATAGCTCTTTTTTGCAACTTTAACTATACATGTCTCAAAATTGTGACGTAATAAGTAGAGCAATTTGGCAAACGGGATTGTATTCAACGTCCGAAAAGCTACAAGAAAATTGATTTTTCTTGTTCTTGTGCTAAAAAAAAGTAATTTTATATTGAATGATGTTATTGCTGATTTCTTCTAACAATAAAAGAAACAGATCCAAACTTACAAAAGAGGCAAAAGGCTCATACATGACATTTTTAATATCTCTTTTGAATTATAAATAAAGTTATTGCAAACATAAAATGTTGTATTCTTTAACTTTTATACTGTTATTTCTTTTCCTAAAACTTTGGCACTTACTATTTACTTAAAACTTTGAAAAGAAATAACTATTTTCTTACGATAAATCAAGAAAACATAATATATAGACATATTTTATTTATAATTCTATATTTATATATTTATACATAATTTATACATATTTATACATTATATTTATGTTTTTACACAAAAAAATTTTTACCGGTATTTGATAATAAAATCTCAAATTAATAGAACGCATTGCTAATTAATCAATGATATTGATTGGAATGATGATATACTAATATCAATATAAAAACTGATACTAATATCAATGTAAAAACACTTGGAAAATAATATTTGGACAATTATATTGAATTCTAACATCAGAAATGCAAGTTTTTTTTTACACCGTATATCGAAACAAGTTAGCTTTTTTGTGCATCATCATGCATGTACGATAATATAGATTGATAAAATATATCGAAGACTTGCCCTCTGGCTCGTGGATTGAATAGAACAAATGTCCATCAATCAGCTATCACAAGATTTATTTTCCCCAGAAATATAGAATACATTGAGTTACTCTACTATATAATTTTATCAATTTACCAATATCGAATAGTAAAAGAGTTTTCAGTATATTTTACATAATTTATACTGTCGTGCACGATGGCACGTAAAGAATTTATTTTGATAGCAAAAAATTTATATGTATAGCAATAAAAAATTTACAGGAAATTTCTCGTTTTCGATGTTACCCTTGAATACAACTGAAGAAATGCGAATCGCGAAAATATGAAAATACTATTGCAAGGAAAAGCGTTAAGATGCGTCCCTCACCTGTGTATCGTCGCCCGCGGGAGCCTCAGCTCGCGTCGCAGCGTCCGAGGGACTCGCCGCGGCGCGAGCGTGAATGCACCGGGAGGTATGCGAGCGGGAAACTGGAATTGCGTTCTCTCCGTTCCCTCGCGCGGCGCGGCGCGGCGCAGCGCGGTGCAGCGCGGTGCGGATCAATTATAAAGTGTACGCGGAGAGCGCGAGCGGGTAGCGCGGGGTGTCAGCGTTTACATTCGCTCTTTCGCGGGACGAGCGCGCGAGGATGAGGACGAGGAGAGCCGCAGAGTCTAACGACTAGAAGTAACAAGTGCTGTAGGTTGCCAGCCGGCAACCTTGCGATAGTGATCTCAGCAGCCGGCCGCTATAACTAGCTAACTGAAATATTTCGCGCACGGCTGTACGTCGCGATGTACGTCGTGGTGTCCCGTCAGAAATGAAGATTATTAGGATCGAACGCTTTCAATCGCTATAAAGTAAACTCTAAGAGAGCTTGATCACCAAATTTCAAAAACATTTGTTAATTCGATTAAATTGCAAAACTTTTCTGCAAAACTTTGTTTCTTTCCAGTTATGTCATTGTGTAGCAAGTGTTACAGTAAAGCGCGCGCGCGCGCAAACACACACATTCAGTTATTTCATTACTTTGTATCAAGTATAAACATGAACATAATATATTTTGACGGAACTTGAAGAATTGAAAATATACCTACATAAGAATCATTAAAAAATCAGAAAAGGATTGAGATGAAGACTTTTATTGACACATAAAGCTGGGTATACACTTAGCGAACGAACACCGAACAAACAGCGAACGTAAACGTTTGTTATCATTATTCAACAGATATAATCAAAAATTTCAAATTGCTACATGCAGCAAACATCGAATCTGGTCGAATTCTAGTATTTGGTGCAATCGAAAGAAAGAACAAATAACCTAGGAGCAAAAACGCGAATATCTGAACGTTCGCATTCGCTGTTCGTTCGCTAAGTGTATACCCAGCTTAATACATGTAATAAAAGCATTTACGGAAAATTGGATTGTGTTTACATTATATACGCACATGCACGATCCCACTTGGCTTCTGAAGCCTTATTTACACGTTTAACTATAACACATGTACACATATATTATAAAATATTGTTAATTGTAAACCTCATGATGTAAACCTTAAAATTTTTTAATAGTCAAAATTTTTGTTCCAAAGTTAATTATTTGTGCAAAATCCGGAAAAGCGTCCAATTTACGAAGTATCCAATCTTTCTTATATATTTTGTTTCCCTATATATGTATATATATATATATATATATATAGGGAAACGAAATGGCACCTGCAGGTACAACGGACCTGCTCTCAATATATTTAAACCATTAGCACCCTGTAGTGGCAACTAGCATTATTAGATAGTATATATCTTCCACTCACATTCGGTCAGTGCGCTCAAAGCTGTCATTCGTCGGCACTGTAATTTAGCAAAATAAGATTTCAATTTTATGGTTTGATCTAAATTTTGCAATTTTCAACTAGTTTACAGTTTATTTGGGTTTATCATAATGAGTTTTACTGATGCATATATAAATTAATATTGTTTCTTTTGGTTTTAAAGTAAAAAAAAATTAAAAAATAGTACAACATAACTTCAAGTTTAGAGATTGATTTAATCAGTACCCAAAAGGCAAAACGGACCGGGCAAAACGGAACATGGTCTGTTAAGGACATTATGACTTTGACATTGTTAAAGCGTTATTATTGTTATTGCTTCCTCATAGAGGAAGCTTTGTTTTCATGAAAAAAATTTTTTTTAGTTTTCCTTGCCAATGTGTTTAGAATGTTCTAAAACATCGAAAAATCACATTTTTGCAAAATGTCCGTGTGTGTGTGTGTGTGTGTGTGTGTGTGTGTGTGTGTGTGCGTGTGTGTGTGCGCGTGCGCGTGCGCGTGCGCGTGCGCGTGCGCGTGCGCGTGTGCGTGTGCGTGTGCGTGTGCGTGTGCGTGCGCGTGCGCGTGTGCGTGTGCGTGTGCGTGTGCGTGTGCGTGTGCGTGTGCGTGTGCGTGTGCGTGTGCGTGTGCGTGTGCGTGTGCGTGTGCGTGTGCGTGTGCGTGTGCGTGTGCGTGTGCGTGTGCGTGTGCGTGTGCGTGTGCGTGTGCGTGTGCGTGTGCGTGTGCGGGTGCGTGGCGTGTGCGTGTGCGTGTGCGTGTGCGTGTGCGTGTGCGTGTGCGTGTGCGTGTGCGTGTGCGTGTGCGTGTGCGTGCGTGTGTGCGTGTGCGTGTGCGTGTGCGTGCGTGCGTGCGTGCGTGTGTGTGTGTGTGTGTGTGTGTGTGTGTGTGTGTGTGTGTGTGTGTGTGTGTGTACGGATTTGATGTCCGTAAATTTTGAGATATTGGGCTCAATTTTTTTTTAAATGTAGAGTATCATTAAAGGAAGGTTGGTATTGAATTTGGCGATGATCGGTAAAGGAGTTCATTTTTTAAATAAAATTTTGAATTTTTGAAAAATGTCTGTGGCAACTCTAACTTCCGCAAATTTTGAGATATAGGTTATTTCTAATTCTAAAATAATATTTTCCGCTCGTTTGAAGCAAAGGCTATAGTTAGGAATAGGACCAATATACGAGCAATAATCGATGTTACAACAATTTTAACTTGTATCCATATTTATTAAATTGACGAATAACCTCCTAAAAAAGTAGTTGGAGAAGGAGTATATCTCTCCAAGAGAATATTATTCTATACATTCCAGTGATTCGAACCTTCCTAAACCATATGGCCTCCCAAAAATCCATAAAGAAAATGTACCATTTAGAATAATTGTTTCGTCTATAAATACGGCTCTTTATCCATTGGCTGCTTTTTTACAAACGATCTTGGCCAATAGCCTCCCTAAACCCAAAAGCCATGTGAATAATAGTTTTGAGCTGTGCATTGACCTTTCGAACTTAACGTTGGATGATTCTGAAATACTGGTTTCCTTTGACGTGGTTTCGTTATTCACGAACGTCCCCACAGAATTGGTGATTGAGGGCATAATGAAAAGATGGAAATTTATAAAACGTAAAACGAAGTTACCGCGAAAGGAATTTGTTACTGCCATGGAATTTGTATTGTCATCCACATTTTTTGTATTTAATAACAAAATATACAAACAAACATTCGGGTCTCCAATGGGTTCTCCCCTGTCACCTTTATCGGCTGACATTGTCATGGAAGATCTGGAGGAAGAGATCTTGAACATCTTGAGCACATTGGATATCCGACCATCTTTTTATCGCCGCTATGTTGACGACATCATAATGGCGGTCCGGAGGGAGAATGTTCTTGACATATTTAATAGATTCAATAATTACCACGATAGAATAAAATTCACTATTGAATACGAAGAAAATAGAAGTATTAGCTTTTTGGACGTTAAATTGATCGTAAGGGATAACATGATTGTTACTGACTGGTTTCACAAAAAAACGTTTTCCGGAAGATTTTTGTCGTTTTACTCTAGTCATCCCATACAACATAAACTTGGTACCATATACAGTTTAGTAGATAGAGCAATTAGGTTATCCCATCCGAATTTTTATGAAAAGAATTTATTATTTATTATTAACAATTTGCTTGAGAACGGTTACCCTATGGATTTAATTTTCACCCATATCAATCTGAGACTAAAAAAACTTATCAACCAATCATTGAACGGAAACACAGAAAAAGCAGAAACACAAAAAAAGAATTTCATTGTTCTTCCATACATTAAATCAATCTCGGAATTAATTGCCTCGAAAGTTGATAAACCAAGCATATCCATGGGGTACCGTATCTTGAACAAACTTAGTAGTATCATCAGGGTCCAAAAAGACAAGAATTCGCTGTTTATGAACAATAATATAGTATACAAGATTAATTGCAAAAATTGCGATGCATCGTACGTTGGCCAGACGAAAAGAAAGCTTCGGACTAGAATTAGAGAGCACAAGTATAACATCATATTGGATGAATCCAAGCATTCGGTGATAACAGAGCACATTTTAAATTATAATCACACCTTTGACTGGGATAATACAGGTATCTTAGATCATGAACCGTATTATCAAAAACGAATGATCTCTGAAATGATACATATCAAAGAGCAAACAAACGGGATTAACTCTAACAAAGACACCGAGTTATTGGACGAAGTTTATTTTGATGTCTTAAACAAACTTTCCACGGTTAAATAATTGCAAACAATCTTTGTCCGCGTGTCAAGTTCATTTCTCTCTCAGTTCGCGATGAGTCTTCGCACAGATCAGACGTTGTTATATCGATACCACAGAAGTTTTGTCTGTCTTGGTTCCCGTCATCTCTGAACACTTATGTAAGTCCCGATTTATAATATTATGAGTCGATATTAAATCATCTTATTTAAATACATTTATCCAGTTGCCACTAAGATGGTCCAGAAATGCATGGTACCTTTCAAAATCGTGAACTTGCATGGGTCTCCACGGGACGACGATATACTGATTAAAACGGAAATTTAATTGGAGCATGACTGACTTGAGAAGAAAGCGTTTTATAATTTTAAGTTTTGACTATGTAATTGCGGCGCGTCTCCTTGCTTAATTGATTGTTATTTTGACCCCGATATATGTTAGTAATTAATTATTCGCTTAATTGACAATTTTGAAGAAGTCCGAGTACGGTACGAAACGTCAATTTAATAAATATGGATACAAGTTAAAATTGTTGTAACATCGATTATTGCTCGTATATTGGTCCTATTCCTAACTATAGCCTATTTCTAATTCTATTATATTTTTTAGTCTTTTCTACCCCTATTTCATATATATAATTCTTTAAGATTTAGTTGATTAGACCCAGCTTTATACGCGATCAAAAATCCATAATTTTTTTAGAAATGCCTGTGGTAGCTCTAACTTTCGCAAATTTTAAGATATCGGGCTATTTCTAATTTTATTATACTCTTCAGTCTTTTCTACCCCTATTTCATATATAATCCTTTAAGATTTGGTTGATTAGATCCAGCTTTATACGTGATCAAAGGTACATATGCGAAGTCCATATATGGACCATGTAGCCTAAACTCCCAAAGTCAACATCGATTTGACAATGTGTCAATTGTAAAACCCCACTTGTGCTAACCCTTGTGCTAAGCTGACCCTTTTTTAATTCATAAAAGGGTTAAATTTAAAATTAAAAAAAGTTAGAAACAAATTAGAAACTTGCCCATTGTTTTCTCATCATTACAGATCGCTACCATTGCTCCTATTTTATTTCGCTCATAAAGCTTCCTCTATGAGGAAACTAAACTAATAAATACTAATAATTATGCACCAAATAAAATACAAGCTTCCTCATAAGAGGAGCTTTGTGAGCGAAATAAAATAGGAGCAATGGTAGTGATCTGTAATGATGAAGAAGCAATGTGCAAGTTTATAATTTGCACACTTTGTTAATTTAGATGGTGAATAACTACAAAAGAAAATCGAATCGACAGTCTTGGGACAAAAATAGTATGAAAGATGCTATTGTAAAAGTTGCTACTAGTGCAATGGGTCTCAATAAGGCGTCGACTTTATATAATGTGCCAAAAATAACTTTAAAAGGAGACTGACTAAATATACCAAAGATATTGACAAAGCCATAGAAAAAAAGATAGGTAGGTCCATTTTGCCTCCAGGGATAGTCCGTTTTACCTTGAAGATAAAATGGACCAAAAGGAAGATATTAAAAATCATTTAATATCTTTTTTATCTATGATTTGATTAAAGTCTGATTAATAGGTAATAAGGAGAAATAAATACTGATTTGTTATGTTATAATAATTTTATAACAAAGCTTACCTACTGCTTCTGCGTAAATATTTTTTTTCGTTAAAAGTGTGCCGTTTTGCTTTCGTTTACCCTATATATATATATATATGATTTGTTAATTCACATTTATACAATTTATCATGTCGTTATCCGTATTCATAATATCTAATGTTGTCATTCCAGCTCTCTATTCATTATCTCATATTAAATTCTAAACTCGTTCGTTCGATTAAAATATCTACAAGTGACGTGCTAATGATTTAAATATCAAGCTTTCTTAAGAATGAATCTATTCCTATTTCGTGATGCTCATATTACGTAATAACATAAAACTTAATAAAGAATTAAATGAAGTTTATACACCATCTCAAATAAATTGACTGTAGAAGTCGATGTTTTAATGGTTTAGTTTTAACATATTGCATTAATAAATCATCTAATTAGTATTGTTATGTGTTATTAATTAATGCAATAATAATAAGTGTTTAGATGACCTTAATTGCAGTCTCTCAAAAACATTTAATATAATATATCATTATTATTCAAACTATTACACACTTCTGAACCAAAATAAAAAATAATATAACAACCAATTTGTCTGAATGACGGTGAAATATTTATCTATTTTTCGATATATATTTAGAATAAATTCTTCAATATTCTTAGGAGAAAATTACACGTATATACATTAATTATACTGCGTACATACAAATAGAATTATTATGAGTAAAAGTTTACCTTTACACAGCCCTAGCCAATGCCCTTGACCTTGACATATATTGTCAAGGTCATCCTCCTAAGTGAAACCTTCAGAAGGTTTTAACCGTCGCACGTTCTTTATTGAAAAATTATTAACAAAAAAAGTTTGAAAAATATAGCAGTTATTTTGAGTATTGAAAGGCATAAATGACTAATATATATGTGGAAATAGTACCTGTACGAATAAAAGAGTCATTTAAACCAGTGAATTGTTAATATATTTTATATTAACGATTCACTCTGGTTTGTATACATATGTAATATATAACGTAATATATAACTTTATATATGTTATATATAACGAGACTCACTGCTATAATATATGTAATATATACAAAAACAGTCTTTTGTTAAAGCAGAAAATAGTTGGCATAAAAAAGTATATACATATATACAATTTTATGTGTTAGAAAGCATGAAAACAACGTATTTTCTGCTTTAACCATAATTGTACGTTTATAATTGTAAATATTATTTATTGAATGAGTGGGCGGGGGAGGGGCGGAGTCCCTCCCTCGCCAACACGTGTACACGAACGAGGTCTATAAGGGAAGTAATTTGCTAATTAGTGTGTGTACTGTCTATACATATATCAGCAAATTACTTCCTTTAACACTGACAGAAACTATTATATTTCATAAAATTTTTTGTTAATAACTTAATAAACAACGAGTAAAACCTTTTGAAGGTCACTCAGCAGTGTTGACAACATATGTCAAGGTCAAAGTCATTGATGGTGGTTGCGTAAAGATAAACTTTTACCTTATTATGTAATATATAAAAATTTATGTAATATATAAAGAAACAGTATCAAAATCTGAACTTTTTTATTAAATAAATAAATAAATAAATAATTGAATTAATTAAATTATCTTGTTATTAAATAACACAGTTTACAAATACATTACAGTTCGAAAGTATTTCCATTATGTATTTAATTATTGCATTGCAAGTTTATTTTTCTCGAGTTTAATCGTACGATTTTGCAAGTTTATTAAATCCAAGCGCAGTTTTATTTAGTAAATATTTACCTGGATGACGAAGCTCGTACTTGCTCCTATCCAGATTCTTCTCGCGGCACACTTTGTCCAGGATTTCTCCAAGGTTCATCTTCGGACTGACCCTCGATACGTACAGCTGATTTCTCGGCAAATGTACCTGCACCGATAATCAAGTTGTCGCGTATCACATTACCGATTTAATGCATCCGCACTATGAATATACTATAAGTTCGCAACTGATTCTAAATACGATTCTCGCAGGAACCAGATAACATAAGAGTGTATCATTTACTTTTAGCATTTGTCGAGAAAATACGTGTCAAATTGCTTTTACTTTGCTATACTTACTAATACGTTACATTTTTTTCAAAAGACCTTTACTTTTAGGATTAAATTATAAAATTTTAAGTAAAAAAGAATGTAATAAAATTTTCCAAAATTCTTTTGCATCTCCAAGTTTAATAAAAAATATCTGCTTTGAAATGATAAGAATGTCATAAATGTATAATATTTCTTATTCGCTAATAGATATAAAGTATATCATTTAGATTGCAAAAAGAATTATAAAAATTAAGTTTATAATTTATAAGATTTATAAAGTTTTATAATTGTAAAAATTAGACAAAATTTTTATTTTTTAAGAGATAGTTTTTTCAAGTTACACAATTTTTGATTTATTTCGGAAATCGAAACATAAAAAACATAGGGTGGTGTGGGGTGATGTGCAATATGGGGTGATGTGCAACGTTTCCGATTCCTGGTCTGCATGTCGACATTTGACAGAACCGCATACTGCCATGTGTTTGTGTCGACAGTACCTTGTTTTAGATAAATAACTCGCGAGATAGCACGCACCCTGGTTTGGTGTACGAAAAGCGAGTTAAATTTCTCGAGCTGAAAGTTTTTTTTTGCTTTTCACATTCATAGTGATTTCGTGAATTGGTTTTAGTCATCTTATTGGTAAATATTTTTATATTGTTAGTTTTTCAAGTGCTTTTGATAATCCAAAGCGATTTTGTGATTTCCTTACATTGTGTTGGTGTCACGCCAGTCCGCGCAAAATAGCGTGTTTGGGGTTATGTGCAACACTTTTTTTGGGGTGATGTGCAACAGTCATTTTTCGCTAGTTTATCGCTATTTTACGATTGAACATGTGTATATGAAGTGTTTTAATGCATTTTTCAATGTGATTAATCATTATGCCACGAAAGTATAAAAATAAGGGTATCGCTGTTCCGGTCAATTGCGACCCGAGAAAAAATGATCAGATATAATCACATATGATTATATAAAATCGACATTAGATATAATTAGATATAAAAAATGGCCCGATATAATTTTATATAATTGTATATAATTATATATAACCACATATAATTATATAACCATATATGGTTATATATAATTGTATGTGGTTATATGTGATTATATCTAACATAATAAATATTTTATATATATATACATATATATGTATATATATAAAATATTTATTGCATTAGATATAATCATATATTATTATATCTTTTCTTCATATATACATATATATAACTTGGCGCTGCTTGGCGTGAGATACTGCCGTGTCTCTTGATATCATTCTTATACCACTGTTTGTCAAATTTTAAATACGAGAAATAAATCCTATCGAATGCCATCTATCGGATAATTCGAATTTAAGTTTATATATGGTTATATATAATCATATATAACCATTATATATAATCTACATGGATAAATGCTTATATCTATACAGATATAGTGCTATATCTGGTTGTACATAGGACAAGATTAGTCACATTAATATATCTGGATGGCTATATATGACTTTATATATAGTTTTATATAATGTTATATCCACTTATATCTAGTTATATGTAGGGTGCACTACTCATATATCATTATATCTGGCTTCACATACATTTATATACGATTAGATATGGTGCTATATCTGGTTGTATATAGCGCCAGATTAGTCACATAAATATATCTGGCTATATATGACTGCATATATAGTTGTATATAATGCTATATCTAGTTATATGTAGAGTGCACTACTCACATATCATTTTATCTGGCTTCACATACATTTATATACAATTAGATATGGTGCTATATCTGGTTGTACATAGGACAAGATTAGTCACATTAATATATCTGGCTATATATGACTGCATATATAGTTTTATATAATACTATATCTAGTTACATGTCGGGTGCAGTACTCACATATCATCATATCTGGCTTCACATACATTTATATACGATTAGATATGGTACTATATCTGGTTGTATATAGCGCCAGATTAGTCACATAAATATATCTGGCTATATATGACTGCATATATAGTTGTATATAATACTATATCTAGTTATATGTAGAGTGCACTACTCACATATCATTATATCTGGCTTCACATAAAATTATATACATTTATATACAAGTAGATATGGTGCTATATCTGGTTGTATGTGGGACCACAGATTGCACATGTGGCCATGTATAATTAGATATGACCCCATATAAAAAAATATATAATTATATATAATTATATATATTCCAGATATAATTATATATGATTATATCTAATCATTTTTTCCCGGGGAGCTAATTTGGGCAGCAATAAAATTGCTGAAAGGCGATCATCCGGTGTCACTCCGTTCGGCTGCTGATAGTTCCGAGCTGGTCCCGTCGACTTTATCCCGGCATATCAACAGGTTTGACGCGCAGTTTCCACCAGATGAGCGTAGTTTTGCCAGCATCACCGATGACGAAGCGCTCAGTTTTTTTAAATCAACTAGCATTCTTGGAGAAAAGCCGGTAATTTTTCTAATTAAATGTGTCGACATGCAAGGTCGCAACTATTTTACTTGTGACAACTGCGATTCAGATGATAAAAAATAAAGTTTTTTGCGTTTTTCCTTTCATTATATTAATTTTTAAGCGATAAATAAATAAGAAATCAAATAAAAAATGATTCTTTTTTTGTGAAATTTCCATTTGTCAGAGGTCGATTACAACACAGTGAAATTTTTTGTTCACCAGATTTCGATTAATTTGTGTTTAAGAAGCCCAAATTTAACATTTAAGTCGATTGATGTCGATATTCATGCATTTTGTTGTGTTTGTGTCGCCTTTTTGAGGCAAGCCGCACATGTAATGGTGTAGATCCAGTAAATGGTAAGAAAAGGCGGATAATGAATGTACACTGGGTCTTCCTTTAGAACATTATATATTGTACGTGTAATACGTGGCACGGTTGCTTGCACAATGCTCTCTGGCGACTCGCGTGTCGCCCGCATCAAGACGTCTGCGCATCGGACTGCGCAGCTAGGCAATGCGCGCTATCTATGGAGGCGCGCGCACATGTGAACGCTCACACAACACTCCCCTCGCTTATGAATACAATGTACGGGGTGCTGTGTGATTTACGAATCTTAATCCATTACGTAATCACGCAGGTGCAACGAAAGCTTTCGGTCACGTGGTACACGTGAAGGCTGAACTGGCGTATTATCGTTTTTATTATCAACAGTCCCGCTTACAATCCTTGCAGGTGCCTGTATAGGCGTAGACGCTGCTATCACGCTTGGAGGCGTCGTGAACGAATCAGAGCTCGAATCTGCTCTTTCTAAACTCGTAAGGGGTGAATACGGAGGAGCCTTAATCGTACTCGAATCACTAACTATACTATTAGACACATTCTGATCTTTAACGGTTTCGTCAGACGCAACCTGACTTGAATTTGAAACCTTGGACGACTCCCAGCTTATATCTGTCATTTCCGTTGTACTATCAGCAAAAGAAGAGTCGTACTCTTCCTCTTTAACCGGTGTGTCTTTACCGATTTTCCGCAGCTGGTTAACCTGACGTTTCCACGTACGTCCATCGTCTAACCTAACACTATAATGAAGCGTTCCTAAACGCTGCGCGATTGTACCAAAAGCCCATTTATCTTTACCTCTATAATCTCGACAACTGACCCTTCTCCCTTCCTCAAAATTTACAGGCGTACTACTCGTATTATACTTAACTTTTTCTTCGAAAGGTCGCAATAAATCTAGCCTAGTACGTAATTTCCGCGAAAATAACATTTCCGCCGGCGAAGTATTTGTTGTCGCATGAGGCGTATTTCTATATTGTAACAACAATCTTTGCAATTCTACATGTACATTCGCTGAAGTACATCGCATTCGCTTCAATGAATTTTTAAGCGTTTGTACGTAACGCTCCGCTTGGCCATTGGTCGCAGGATGGTAGGGGGCTATTAACTTCTGTGCAATCCCATTGGATAACAAGAAATCTTTGAATTCTTTAGACGTAAAAGTCTTAGCATTGTCTGAAACAAAATATCTAGGTAAACCGTGCATTGAAAAAATTTGTCGAGTAAGATTTATCGTCGTACGTGACGTTAAATCTTTAACAATATGTATTTCCGGCCATTTTGAAAAAGAATCGACCAGAATGTAAAAATATTGACCTAAAAATGGTCCTGCAAAATCGACATGTACACGCTCGAACGGCGTTGTAGACGGTTCCCATATATGCGAAACATCCTTTGAAGGATTGTTTTGAAACGCATTGCAATCTTTACAGTTTGCAACTAATTTCTCGATATCTTTATCAATTTTCTGCCACCAGACATATCTTCTAGCTAAGTGTTTCATCCGGACGATGACGAAATGACCTGTATGCAGTTCCTGCAGAATTTTCTTTTGTAAATTAAATGGAATAACCACCCTAGATTCCCGGAAAATAACCCCGTCCTGCAAAGTAAATTCGTTCAAGTTAATCGAATGGAAAGTTCTTTCTTTCCCTGTAATTTTTCCCGTTTTCAAAAATTGTAGAACTGTGGATAATTCCTTATCCTTTTCTGTAGCTGTAGCTACCTCTGACGCTTTTACTGGCAATGAATCAAATGTACCTGACTGAAAACTATCTACCGAATCAACTTCATTCGTTTCCTGTAAAATGGGTAATCTAGATAAACAATCCGCGTTTGCATGTAACTCCGATTTTCTGTATTTAATTTCGTAATTGAAATTTTGTAAAAATAATGCATAATGCTGCATACGTAATGCTGTAAAAATCGGAAGGCTTTTTGTTGGCGAAAAGATCTGTGTAAGTGGGCGATGATCAGTAATCAAAACAAATTTAGCACCCTGTAAATACTGGTGGAACTTCTTAACCCCATAAATAATTGCATATGCCTCTTTATCAATTTGTGAGTATCGTCTCTGAGTAGGCGAAAGTGTCTGTGAGGCGTACTGTATAGCTCTCTCCGAGCCGTCTGGATAGATGTGTGATAAAACCGCACCTACCCCGTAAGAACTCGCGTCTGTGGCTACCATTACTGGCAACCGTGGATCAAAATGTACTAAACATTTAGGACTAATAAACGCATTCTTTGCATCTTGAAAACTCTTCTCGCATTGAGAAGTCCATTGAAATTTAGTATCTTTACGAAGCAAATTATTTAATGGGTATAAGATTGAACTCAATTTAGGGATGAATCTCCCATAATAATTAATCATCCCCAAGAAACTACGAACTTCCGAAACATTGGAAGGTCTCTTCATGAGATTTATCGCTTCTATTTTTACCGGATCCTTATGTAATCCGTCTTTATTAATAATGTATCCGCAGTACGAAATTTGTGACATGAAAAATTCACTCTTTTCCATATTTACGCGAATATTGTATTTTTCCAAACGACTTAAAACTAAACGCAACTTTTGTAGATGATCTTTCATATCAATACCTGCGACGCGTATGTCATCGAAAAAAACTACTACTCCCGGAATATCTTTTAATATATTTTCAATGGTGCGTTGCCATATCGCTGGCGCTGCTGCGGCACCATACATTAAACGCGTAGATCTATAGAGACCCTTGTGCGTGCTCAAAGTTAACAGGGAACGGTCTTCCGGCCGAACCTCTAATTGTAAATAGGCCTGTAGCAAATCTATTTTAGAAAAACTGTACCACCGGCCATGGAAATCAGTAATTCATCCGCCGTAGGTAACGGATGTTCGTCGATCAATAACTGTGGATTCAGTGTTACGCTGAAATCCCCGCAGATACGTACTTGTCCGCTCTTTTTAATAACCGGAACTATGGGTGTAGCCCATTCGGAATGATCGACTTTTTCTAATATTCCTTCAGAAATTAATCTATCTAATTCCTCCTCCACCAAAGAACGTAAACGGAAAGGAATTTGGCGCGCTTTAATAAACACAGGCTTTGCTTTATCTTTTAGCGTAAGCCTTGCTTGCATATTCGTAATTTTTGCAATGGCCGGATTCGTTAAATTAGGAAATTCTTTCAATAACTTTTGTAATTCTAAATTACTCGCGTCATCAACTTTGTGCAATGTATGTAATTGTCCCCGAAATTGACGCACTTTATTATTTTTCATTTGCAAGATCCATTCTCGACCCAGCAATGGCTTGCGTTCTTGCATTGAAACGTACAAATTTAATTCACGAGAATTTTTACCATCTTGCACCTTTACCACCATGTAACCAAGCACTTTAACTTGTTGCTTACAATATGAAAATAATTGTATTTCCGATTTGTGAATTTTATTTTTCGGAAATAATCTATTCGCAAGGGACTGAGAAATTAAAGTAACGGCTGCACCGCTGTCGACTTCGAACTTAATACTCTTATTATTAACTAATAACGTTGTGAAAAACTTATCTCTAAATTGCACGTGCTCTACGGGTAAACAATCTACTTTATTTACATTTCTTACGTTAGTACGACAAACCACACGCAAATGCCCGGCTTTACCGCACGCATTACATTTCGTTGCTTTATCTAGCGAACACTGAGATGCGAGGTGATTCTTACCGCACCGATAACAAGTAATTTTACTCGAATTTTGAAAACGCGGCTTAACATTTTTCTTGTTAAAATTTTTTGGCTTATCTTTATTGAAACTGCCGTTGCTGCTGCCCGTTGCCTTCTTGGCTGCATGTACCTGGGTAACTTCCGTCTCCCCCTGTAGCTGCTTTGTCCCCTTCTCGGACAACTCGATAGTAGCCGCTGTTTGGACCGACCGTTCCAAATCCAGATCCCTGGTTTCGAGCAATCTGCCTTGAGCCCGTCGATTCCTGAGCCCACAGACGAACTGGTTTCTTATGGCGACTTTAATGTGCTCGCCAAAATTGCACTTGAGCGCAATTTTATGTAGCGCTGCCGAAAATTCGAGAGCAGTCTCCCCCTCTTCTTGTTTTCTCTGGTAAAACTTGTACACTTCCGCGATCTCGAGTGGGGTTGGTTCGTAAAAATCTTTTAATGTTTTTATAATGTCTTCATAATCCGCCGTATACGGATTGTTCGGACTTAGTCTGTCCGCTAGCATTCCGAATGCTGTAGGGCCTACATAATGCAGGAGGTACGGTACACGATCTGCGTTCGCGATAGTGAAAATCTTGAATGCGCCTTCCAAACGCATTTGCCACTTCGAAAACTGTCCTACCGTAGGATCGAAAGGCTCGATTGTAAACGTATTCGGTGCATGTGCCATTGTACTTATCTTTCGCGGAAGTTTTCACTACGTTCTTCACTTCTTGAACGTGCGTGAATTTACGTTCGTGCCACGTGTGTCTCCCAAAATGGCCGCGCGTAATGGTCGCGGTACTGGAAAATGATGCAATCTTGAGACACTTTTCGATCGCTGAATTCGACCGTCCTCGTCGCCAATTGTTGTGTTTGTGTCGCCTTTTTGAGGCAAGCCGCACATGTAATGGTGTGGATCCAGTAAATGGTAAGGAAAGGCGGATAATGAATGTACACTGCGTCTTCCTTTAGAACACTATATATTGTACGTGTAATACGTGGCACGGTTGCTTGCACAATGCTCTCTGGCGACTCGCGTGTCGCCCGCATCAAGACGTCTGCGCATCGGACTGCGCAGCTAGGCAATGCGCGCTATCTATGGAGGCGCGCGCACATGTGAACGCTCACACAACACATTTTTTACCTTAATTTTACCTGTGTTGCACATCACCCCAAGATTTTTTGAAAATGCTAAAACAGACGTTTTTGAAAACTCGAAAAATTTTTAGGAAAAATTTAAAATTTTGAAAATCTAATCATGCAGAATTTTAGTATTTTCCTTCCTCTACATTATACAGCCATGATATATTCAAGAATTTGATTTTTGGATATGTTTTCCGAGCAACAAAAAAAAGTGTTGCACATCACCCCACACCACCCTATTATTAACACAACAACTTATTTATTTATTTGAACTATTGATAGTTCAATAATAAATAAAATGAAAATAGCATAAACATTCTCAATGTCTACAACTATTTAATTCTAGATATTGAGAATGTTTATGCTATTTTTTCATTTTTTTAAACTTAAAGATTGTAAAAGAATATTAATCATATAACAAGATTTAAATGAAAAACCATATCTCTTTATATCTCAAGTTCGAGAAAAAGAAAATTTCTGTTTTCGACATTTTTAACATCTTTGAAATAATAAAGATAAAATAATAAACTAAAATAACCGTGTAAGTGACGTATTTGTGGGAAATACAAAGTAAAACAGACTTACAGATTTGATTTCATATGAACAATAAAATAGTTGAATCAGATCAATATTAATTGCGATTAATATTAACTGTAAAAAATTGATAGTATTTTTTTCCTTACCTGCAATCTAAATGTCGTTTCAAAAGGTTGATTAGCCTGTTTAGATTTATGCGCCACGCACGTGCCCTGCTTGGGAAGTAATTTAACCTGAGACACACACAAAACAGAAACGACTTCAATTGCTTCACAAATTTCATTGATGCATTAGTTATAAAAGCCTCGGTAAATTAAATATCAATTAATTTTCTTCCATGAGAAATAAAAGATTTATATGTTGCATAATAGACATACTTAAAATTAATAGTGGCTATCTATAATAAAGAATCTGTTGTAATTTATTCAATTGCAATTTATCAATAATAATTTAAAATTGTTCACTTTTCTATACAAAAATAATAGTTTCAAATTTTTTAAATAAAGTAAAGAAATGTCGAATATTTACTGCCTTTTTCATGAAAAGTATATTTTCAAAAGTATAGTACTTTGTAGATATATTTGAGCGAAAATATAACAAAAAGAATTATTGAAAATAATTCTTATTCTATCAAACTCGACAAGAGTGAATTATATGTAGGATTCACAAAAGAAATTATAAATGTTTGTAACTCTCAGAGAAAGTATAGCAATCGGTACTGGGAATAGACATGCGAAAGGGTTTATTTAACACGCGACGTAGAGAGTGAGTGTTAAAGAATCGTTATTAGAAAGCGCGTTCTCGCGTAGAAATTCATGTGACACACGCAGGGAAATTGTTAGGATCATTAACAGTACTATCGCTTTGTCAGACGAAAAATCGACACACGATGTATATATGTACTTCTTCAACTTATGCGAATCCGGAATCCATAACACCATGAAAACCATGCATTATACGCAATTGTTTATCCGAAAGAAAAGCAACATTTATCGCGCATGATTAATTTTGCTTCAAAATCCAATTTTTTTAATTCAAAGAACAATGTCCCCTATCCTAGAGATCCCGCGGATGCAAGCAGCTTTAATTGACAATTTTACTACAAAGATTTTAGTTTTGCAAAATAAGCAAAATCGATAGAGTTTTTGATTGCATAAATAAGATAAGCGACATAAAAAAAACTTGATACATATTATTGATCAAAATGTTGAATCAATTAAAAAATTAATAAATTCCTGTGTAGCTGCATTATTTACAGATAAATTACTGGAAACAAAATTACTTTAGAGATGCACTTTTATTGAAATGAAACTTCTATGGACGCGATTCGGCGTGGAAGTGTTACAGCTGACCATCAGATCCGAGCGTCACAAAAAACTTTTCTAAATTTGACTTTATATTACTTGTGCTTTTCCTTCCGACAAGAATAATTCATTTGAAAAATCTCTATCCTATTCCTCACAGCTAGGAAGTTTCACCTCTGCCGCGTGGAGGCCACGCACACCATTTTTAAAATTTTTCTTTCTTTAATCTTGATGCAATAATTTGATTACATAAATTCATATATTTCTCAAATAAGAACTAACAATAAGTTATCACATTTAATGAAAATAAAAATTTGTTCGATGCAAGAAAACCACTATTTACATGTCTGTAAACCACTGTGTATGTACATAAAGAACATATAATTTAAGGAAGAATATATTAAGAAAGAATATATATTATTATATAAAACAGAAAGTTAAAATTACCTGAAGAGCGTCCAATGCTCCTATAGGAGTGTTCGGATGATGAGGTAGAATCAAATCACGTTCGCCGATCGCTTGCAAGTTGTAGTTCGAAGCCGTCAATTTGTGAGCTGTCGCGATCTGCACCAGAAGGTCCATCATTGGCGTGCTGCGAATAATCACGTTAACAGATCTTGTTTAATTCAAGAACATATTGACAAACGCATACACACACATAGGTACACACGTACGCACGTCCGCACTTTACGCATATAAACTTGAAATGTGTGCGCACACGCATATACACGTACTTCAATGTACTCACCTTTATATGATCTTAACCTTGATATTTGTTATTTTATTGAGTTTCATAGCACAACTTTTAACTGTCGCTCACCATTAGTCTTAAGATTATTAAGAAAAAATTACGTTACTCAGATAGCATATAATTTACCCTATAGGCAAAATATTTCATTTTAATATATATAGTGAGTCTACATAGTTTGTTGAAATTAATTCCTATGCAAGATAGATTTAATCGTTGTATATACAGGAAATCGTTGTACAAGCGAGAACAAGGTGATTCTTTGTGTTTTTGTTGTGTGTTCCTAACGTGGAGATTCACGGATGACCACCAATGCCAATTGTGTACATTAAAAATTCTATCTCTTGTATATCATACTTCCGATTGCTGTATTTTGACATCGCGAAAACTTGGCAGAAACTAATAACTAAACAAGATAATACGACTGATAGGAAACAAATCATGACATTGACGATGTCTAATGAACTGAAACAGCAGTTTATCAACAAAATCCGTTAGTCGAGATATAGTCAAGTGCACGTGTAGGGGATAAAAGAGCCAGTATTTTTCAAAATGTGAAAAAAGTATTTAATCTTGTGTTAATAAAATAAAACCGCTTTTTAACTTAAGTGTACTTATTTATCTATAAGATCAATTGAACAAAAAAATAATATTTAGTCATTAACAGATTTTAATCACCTTTTTAAAAAAATTGAGAATTTGGCTCTTTCAACACAACATGGTTTTGAAAAAGCCATCATCTGTTTTTACTAAATTATAAGCTAATAACAGAAATAAAATCAAAATCCTTGTTATATCCAAGTTATCCTTTAACAAAAATTATCTTCTTAGAAAACTAATAAATATCTGAAAAATAGAAAAAAAATTTCTAATCAAAAACACTTATTACAAAAGAAATGAAAATTTCCCCTATTGTTGCATGAGTTATGAGCCCAGCCAGTGCACAACTTGCGCTGATACAAGGTCTTCATTACTTACAAAATAATAATCTTTTGAACAGACACAACAGTTATTGTAGTTATTTTCAACACCGGTTTTTTCATAATATTATGTGTCAAAAATCTAACCACAGAATACAAAATATTTGATAAACCAAAACAAATATGGGACAATCCACGTCACTTTTACCCCCCATCTGTCCAAAATTGGTATGGACGGATTTTAATGACTAAGGGCGGAAAATGTTCGTCTTGAAAAGAGCTTTCGAAAGGCGTGTGGCATATATGCGCAATTCAACATGGCGTCATAGTTATGGCTGCTTAAAAGGATAAATTCAAAATTTCAGATCCAACATGGGCAGATAAAACGGTGAAAAGTAACTAAATTCACGTGAAACTCAGTATTTGGGGGATTTTGGGGTCGCTGATTACGAATCTGAACGTAAAATTGTGAAATTCAAAATGGCGGATGCAAATATGAGAAACGGACGAAAATTCCAGTAAATGATCTGAAAACTCTTACTGGAGGGTTTTTTGGGTCGCTGATCACGAATTTGTAGCTAATTTGTTAAAAAACAACAGAAAAACCGTGTTAATTGAAATTCTACTCTTAGCGTTACCCAGAGATGACGGCGTGGACGTGGTAGAAATTCATCTCCTAGAGTAGAATTTTAATTAACACGGTTTTTCTGTTGTTTTTTAACAAATTAGCTACAAATTCGTGATCAGCGACCCAAAAAACCCTCCAGTAAGAGTTTTCAGATCATTTACTGGAATTTTCGTCCGTTTCTCATATTTGCATCCGCCATTTTGAATTTCACAATTTTACGTTCAGATTCGTAATCAGCGACCCCAAAATCCCCCAAATACTGAGTTTCACATGAATTTAGTTACTTTTCACCGTTTTATCTGCCCATGTTGGATCTGAAATTTTGAATTTATCCCTTTAAGCAGCCATAACTATGACGCCATATTGAATTGCGCATATATGCCACACGCCTTTTGAAAGCTCTTTTCAAGACGAACATTTTCCGCCCTTAGTCATTAAAATCCGTCCATACCAATTTTGGACAGATGGGGGGTAAAAGTGACGTGGATTGTCCCATATAAGAGTTGTAACTACGTTCTTATAGTTAGGTTAGTGTATATAGCATTCGATTAAAAAAAATACTTTTCCTAAAAGCTAATCGCAAATAAATGCAAAAGACATGGAAATTTAACTCACAAAATTTCTTTTTGTCGTAATAATCTTTCACCTCTCACTACAGCAACGCCGAATTTTGACGTTAAGGGGATCCTACCCTTACGAAAAAGTAGTACTAGCAATCAGTACTCAGTACTGAGTGATCAGTACTCGTAGTATTGAGAGTATTAGTATGTTAATACTCATGAATACTGCAGAATGGTCAGTACTGTGTCTGTCAGTGCTTACAGTACTGGCAGTACTACAAGCAATAATACTCATTAGTACTTCAAAGTATTGAAGTGGTCAGTACTTTATCAGATTAATATTCGGAGTACTGTCATGATAGTACTGCCAGTACTGTAAGAAACTAATAGGCACAGTACTGACCATTCTGCAATATTCATGAGTATTAACATACTAATACTGTCAATACTACGAGTACTGATCACTCAGTACTGAGTACTGATTGCTAGTACTACTTTTTCGTAACGTATTTTGGAAATACTAAATTAATAAAATACTAAATTAACACACTAAACTATCAATATGACGTTATTTTGACTATCATCTTGACTTTTTGTTCTACTTGGATAGTACTGCGTAAGTAGGGGAGAATGGGCTCCCTTGAGCCACGGGGTCTAATGTGACAGTGCGAGTTTTCTGTATTAACGTTCTGCAAAATAGTGATGGTGGGTATGAAAACTTTCGTTTTCAAAACATATAACTTCCATCAAAAAATTATGCCGAAATAAGCATATATACGTTAGTTAAAGGCAGATATGTAATTGGAGCCTTGCAAAGTAAATTTTTACTTGTCATAACTTTTTGATATGTATGGATTTCTAAGGATTCTACAGTTAAAAAAAATTTATAAGACGTTCGTCGGGATCTAGGTTCAATACCAACGTGCGCACAAAAACGTTTAATTGTTCTGTATCTGAAATATTTACGATAAATAATATCGATGTTCAGTGGGGTCCAATGTGACGCAGGTTGATGGGGTCCTCTGTGCTAAGCTTACAGAACTATCTAACCTACCTGTGACAGCGCGAGTTTCCGTAGTGTGTTTCGATCGCGGAATAGTAAATGTTAGTGCCTAAATTTTCCTATAAAATGAAATAATTTCCATCGATAATCATATCCACACTTTCATTTTCTCTTTTTTTCACCCTTTAGTTACAGATCACATGTAATCGAGTCGCTGTGAGGCAGTATTCGTTGATCTCTGCTAGGTTACGACAAAAAGTGAGATTATAGGACTTTGTTTTCAGTTTTCAATTTCTTAGGTCATCTGATGAAACAAATATGACACGATTATTGATAAATTGGTTCTCTAGCACAGTCTTGGTTTTTCAATTGACCAAAGATTTGTAATAAACAGGATTTAAACAGATCTCTTCTACGTGTCACAGGGTACCCTACCTTTTACATTACATGTCACAGTGTACCCTACGCTATGGTTCAATCGACCCCACGCGTGGGGTCCACTGTGACAAACGCAGCATTTCGAAATATCATCATTTTTGCAAAATATTTCTGAAAATTTACTTCATAAATCATTTACAAACAAAGTTTATTATATTAAACATCGAATAGACTCATTTATATTATAATGAAGTTATTAAAATTTTTAAATTCACATTTTTAATGAAGGGCCGTAAGGCCGGTATAGATAGGAAATCAGGGAGATTAACGTAGCAGTGGCGTAGTCGTCGGGTAGCAGCCTAAGTGCTAGGCGTGTGAACGAAGGATCCCGAGTTCGAGTCCCGGTCGGCTCCGTTAATTTTTCCCGTCGCTTACAAAGCTAAGAACTAATTGTAAGTTCACACATATCACATTAACATTCTATGATTATTTATTAGTTGTTGAAGCAAAAAGAAAATGTTCGAAGTTGTTTCGACTGTGCCATCAGTCGAAGGAGCAGCTCGAGAGCCTGCGAGTGGAACTTACAATTAGTCACGGAAATAGCGTAGCGTGATGCTGTTGAAATGTAAACAAAACTGATGTAAAGTGCAAAGTGGACTAGTTTTAATACAATTTAGTTACTTTAATCGTTCCAACAGTGGAAAACAGAACATACCGAAGAACAATTATCAATTATTCTGCTTAAATTTATTATTTCTTATCTAATGTTTTTGTTTCCTACAAAAAAATCAAATTATTCTAAAAAAAAAAAGGAATATTTACGACCTGCTCAGGACCGTACTCACTCGCGCATTCACTCCTGCGCCAAACACCCCGGACAGTACCAGGTTCAAAATCGGGACATAAGACATCTTATGTCTCAATGTTGGACATGCGTGCTGTCTGAGATGGCTGTTTTTTTTATACATGTAGTTTAAAATATAACTTTTTTCTTTTTTCTTTTTTCTTTTCTCCAACAACCAATGAATAACCGTAAAATGTTAATGTGATACGTGTGAACTTAGTTCTTAGCCTAATTTTCAACTATACAACAATACTGATTAATCAGTGAATAAATTAGTGATTGAGTATTAATTTCAAAAATTGATTAAATTAATCAATTAAATAATTCCGTTAAATTAATCGATTACTTTGCTTCGATTTTAATTCTACACTGATTAAGAAGGATGGTTGCTTAAGTCAAAATGATAAGAATTAGAATGATAAAAATGGAGGATATTTGTCTATGGGATTCTGTCGTCCATGCCAAAGTTAAAGACAATTGTCTGCATGTTTGTCGAGTAATTAATTATTGAAGTTATACTCTTGTCTCTCTCTTAAATGTTATCTACAATACACGGAGTAAGCGTGGAGTAAGGAGTAAGCGAAATAAATTAATTTTATTTCTTACTCCTACTCTAACTCTTATACTTACGCTCGGCCAATCAGGACACAACAGGCTATAAAGGTGCCTTTTCACGTTGACGCTCGATCGGCTCGACGCTCATCTTCAGTGAGCAAAAATCTTTAGAAATAATATTTTTTATTTATATATATATTCGTAAAATATTATTACTTGAAGATATTACTTGAAAATAATTAATATTTTACGTATTTCGAAGCCTATTTTTGATTGTACTGAGACGATCAACGACGATTCAGCGTCAACGCTGGATGTTGAATAAATTCAGCTTTATTTCTTGACGCTAGCGTCAAAGCGAAACCACGTGACCCTAGAAATAATATTTTTTACTTATTTATATTATATAAGTAAATTTATATATGTATATAAATAAAATATATTATATTTAAAGGTTTTTGCTCGCTGAAAATGAGAGTCGAGCGTCAACGTGAAATGGCACCTTAATGCTTACTCCTGCCTACTCTTACTCCTTACTCCACGCTTACTCCGTGTATTGTAGACGACGCTTTATACACGGGCGACATAGCAAAAATGTTACCTAACCTGTAATGTAACTCTCGAAAGCATATTAAAAATGATAAGAATTTAATGAAAATAGGTGCAAATAATTCTTTACATATTTAGAAATGACTTTTTCGAAGACTGAAATGATTTATCTACATAGTTATCAAGAAATTGTAAAAATAAAACAGCATATTGCCACATTTCAATATG
The DNA here is from genome assembly GCF_030848795.1 of Temnothorax nylanderi. Taxonomy (NCBI): domain Eukaryota; kingdom Metazoa; phylum Arthropoda; class Insecta; order Hymenoptera; family Formicidae; genus Temnothorax; species Temnothorax nylanderi. Next base: position 149,074 of record NW_027249413.1, read on the forward strand.
GATAATAACGTATTTGAGTTTCAATTGTACAAACAACGATTTAAAACCTTAAGAAACAGCTAATCAAATGCATTCCACATATTTATTTGCTAAAACTCGTTTATTTATATACACGCGACGAAAACACATCTATAGGCTTTTCCCTGCCCCGCCGCCTGTCCCGCAACAGCAACTAACCTCCTTATAATGATAAATATCATTAATTAATTAAGTTAGTCACGATTACACGTATAATGATTGATTAATTTCGGTTGTTGATTAATAGATTATTTTAGTCAATGTTATCTGATATGACTTGACCAAAATTAATTCTGATCTTCACTTAACTTTTAATTTAATACGCTATTTGGCTTATAGCATTATATTTGGTTTTAGGCGCAAGTCAATGATGGAGTTTGCTTTGTGCAGAAAATACATGTAATACCTAAGTGACTAAACGTAATATTAAGATTTTCTGTATTGTACCTAAATATCGATACTATTTTTTAGATTTTGGATGCTGACAATTTATTTAACAAAGGAATTATTTTGACTGGTTTAAGTTAAATAAAAATTTTTAAATTAACTATGAGAGTTAGTTAAAACTTGTAATGTGGCATTCAGTAAAAAACAGTTCTGATAATATACACTTCTCACAAAAATTAAAGGAACACTTTTTCTTAAAAAATAGGCAAAATTCAAGCAGTAGTAACTTTGTTAAAAATCAACGAAATTTAAGTTTAAAAAAAGGATTTTATAGCTTGAAATCTCTACTTTTGAAAGGTCACTATTATTTTTTAGTTTCTGTGAGTTTGGTAATTTTTACATATAGAAAACTATGAGCTGGACAAAATGGGAAATTTATTTCTTACTTTGTAGGCCTGTCACGTGCACAAAAAAAATCTGCGAAAATTTTCAACTTTTTAACGTGAAAGCTTGAAGTTTTCCCTACAAAATCTTTGTTTAAAAAAGTTTCTCCGATTTTTTTGCTACTGAATTATCGCAGATTGAATAAGAAATGAGCATTTTGACTTTAATTGCTTATAATTCCGTTAAAAATCATCGTACTGCAATTAAAAAAACAGATTCTTAAAGCTGAAACTTTGCTGTATTGAATGGTATAATTGCCAAATTTTGTTAAATAATATGTAGACATAATACATATGGGCGCTATTACTTATGTTCGGTATTCTACCTTAATCTGTTACTGCTTATTCTAACTTAATCTGCTACTGGTGCGTGAGTAGGAGTTGGCCCAAGGTTAGTGAATCGCAGAGAGGATAGAAATGGAGACGACACTTTCGAATATATGCTTTACAACATTATATTTACAGACTATTTACAGGTGGGCTTGTGTAAGTGTTGGAAAAGCTTCTCTTTAACGCGAAATCCTTTCGGCGGCCACGCGATGGTTAATCGGTGTTTCCTGAAAGAAAACTGACAACCGTGTGTCGTGGTTAGCTTGGCGACTCGCGCCTTTTGTGCCAGGCGACCGAGAGCCGTGATTGGCTGGGCGACTCGCGCCTTTGTGCCAGGCGACCGAGCGCCGTGATTGGCTGGGCGACTCGCGCCTCTGTGCCAGGCGACCGAGCGCCGTGATTGGCTGGGCGACTGGCGCCTCTGTGCCAGGCGACCAAGCGCCGTGATTGGCTGGGCGACTGGCGCCTCTGTGCCAGGCGACCGAGCGCCGTGATTGGCTGGGCGACTGGCGCCTTTGTGCCAGGCGACCAAGCGCCTCTGATTGGCTGGCGACTCGCGCCTCTTGCCAGGCGACCAAGCGCCTCTGATTGGCTGGCGGCTTGCGCCTCTTGCCAGGTGGTGTCTGTACGTCGAGGAAGGCAGCAAGCGATCGTGTGCTACTGCCGAGGGCGTCTAGCGCCTTGAGTCGGTGAGCATTCACGCGCTGCTGCCGTAGGTGTCTTCCGTCTATGTCAGGCGACCAAGCGCCGTTGATTGGCAGGCGACTCGCGCCTCGTACCGGGCGACCAAGCGCCTCTGATTTGGCTGGCGTCTTGCGCCTCTGCCAGGCGACTCGCGCCGAAGGTGCCTGGCGACTTGCGCCTCGTGCCAGGCGACTCGCGGGTCTTCGAGCTTGGAAACTCTTACCCTAGGCGACTAGCGCCCAAAAATATCTGCCTGGGTCCCGTAGGGGGTCTCCCTTTATACTAGTCGGTGCGGAATTTTGACCGTGAGAGAATGCGCGGGCGATGCGACGCTTAGCGGCGTTGTCGCGAACTGCCGGTAATGCAGGCGTCGCGCGGGCGTGTATCATTGGTGGCGCATGCCGCCACATCACCTTCTTCGTTGTTTTGAAGTCGGGATTTGGAAACGTACCGTTTTCCGTGACACTCTGCCACTCCGAGTTGTGGTTTCCGTAGGCGGAGTATCCGCTGGAGTATCTTGTGATTGCTGGAGCGTCTCCTGAGGCTTGTCGTTTGTTTCTTGCTCTGCCAAGATGTAGGCAGGCTTAAGGCGGTCGATAGTTACGTGGACGGTTCTTCCGTTAATCCGTAACTTAAAAACCTTCTCGCCTTTGCTGAGGATTTCGTAAGGGCCGTCAAAAGTGGGTTGCAGAGCCGGCGTTGGTGCATCGTGCCTGAGGAACACGTGAGTTGTGTTTGCCAGGTCTTTGTGCTGGGATATAGGCGGTGACCCTTGTCTTTTGATTGGTTGTGGCCGTAGACTTTTCATCGTCTTCCTGAGTCTCAGTAGGAAGTCACTCGTTTCATTGGCTTGAGTAGTTTCTTGTAGAAACTCTCCCGGAAGTCTCATGGTTTCTCCGTAAACAAGTTCTGCAGGAGTTGCGTGGAGATCTTCCTTGAATGCTGCTCGGATGCCCATCATGACGACGGGTAATACTTCAGTCCGAGCTTCTGTTTCGTGGCATTTGATGGCCGTCTTAATTTGTCGGTGCAAACGTTCGACCATGCCGTTGGCTGCGGGGTGGTAGGCTGTTGTGTGTATATGCGTGGTGCCTGTTAGCCTAGTAAGCTGACGAAACAGGTCGGCCGCAAATTGCCTTCCCTGATCCGTAGTGACCCGCGTAGGTGTACCGAATCTTGCGATCCAGTAAGTGAAGAGATTCTGGGCTACTGTCTCTGCGGATATGTCTGCCACCGGTATGGCTTCAGGCCATTTGGTGAATCGGTCGATGATTGTAAGGCAGTATCTATAACCCATTGAGATGGGTAGAGGCCCAACTAGGTCCATGTAAATGTGCTCGAACCGTTTGGTAGGGCCGACGATTTGTCCTAGAGGCGATCGGTTGTGCTTGTGGACCTTCGATTTTTGGCATGCGAGACATGCTCTTACCCATTCTTGGCAGTCGGCCTTAATGCGCGGCCAGACGTACCTTTCTGCGACTATTCTTGCCGTCGCTTTGGTTCCTGGATGCGATAGACTGTGCAGTGATTGGAACACTTGTCTCCTGTACTCTTTTGTAACGAAGGGACGTGCTATTGGGGTTGACGTGTCGCAATATAATGCTGCACTCGTTCCAGGGATTGATACTTTTGTCAATTTGAGAGAAGAGTTCCCTTTTAAGATGTCTTCCACCTCGGTATCCTCCTCTTGAGCTCGTGACAAATTTTCTAAGTTGATTGCGGACTGAATTTCCTCGACTCGTGAGAGGGTATCAGCGACGATGTTGTCTTTACCCGCAATATGACGAATATCGGTAGTAAACTGACCGATGTATTGCAAGTGTCGTGCCTGCCTAGGAGAGCTATGCAGTGGATCTTGTCGAAAGGCGTATGTGATCGGCTTGTGGTCCGTGAACACCGTAAAGATCCTTCCTTCTAGCATGTGCCGGTAGTGTTTGATAGCGGCGTAGATTGCTAGAAGCTCTCTATCGTAGGGGCTATATTTTTGCTGGGCCGGATTCAGCTTCTTACTGAAGAAGGCTAATGGTTGCCATTCTGTTCCGTCCCGTTGTTGAATGACTGCTCCGATAGCTGTGTTGGAAGCGTCAGTTGTAAGAGTGATGTCTGCCTCTGGCTTCGGATGAGCCAAAAGAGTCGCGCGGGACAGACTATCCTTACATTTGGTGAAGGCTACTTCCAATGCTGCGTTCCAAGTTATGGGAGCCTTCTTTTTGGTTTTGGGACCGCTGAGTAAGCCATTTAAAACTGCCTGGTCCTTAGCGGCCTTAGGAATGAATCTGCGATAAAAGTTGAGAGTCCCCAGGAACCGACGGAGCTGCTGAATGTTCTCAGGTTTGAGAAACTCCTTGATCGCTTCAATTCTTTCTGGCGGAGGTTGAGTGCCGTTCTCCGAAACCTCGTAGCCAAGGAAAAAAACCTTTAACTTTCCGAAAACGCATTTAGAGGGGTTGAGTAAAATGCCGTATTTCTGAAGTCGTTCGAAGAGTATGCGTAAATGCTTCTTGTGTTGTTCTTCGTTCTTTGATGCAATGAGGATATCGTCAATATACGCATAGCAAAAATCCAAGTCGCTTGTGATCTCGTGAATGAAGCGTTTGAATGTTTGTGCGGCATTGCGTAACCCGAACGGCATGAAAAGATATTCGAAGTGTCCGAAAGGAGTTGTTATAGCCGTTTTTGGAATATCATCAGGGTTAACCCTTCGTAGTCACACTGGGTCAATTTGACCCCAGCTCAAGTTTGAAGCTAAATGTCGGTAAGTGCCTGGCTTAAAATGGAGTTTGGCACGCCATCTACCAAGAGTTTGAAGTATCCTCTATCGGTAGAGATCGTTAGTTATTTGATTAAAGCGTCGGTATTTGTATGACAGCGGTTACGGAAACATCGTGTACGAATGGGGGTCAGATTGACCCCTAGTGTGACTAGCACGTAGTTTCAGTGAAAAAAATCGGATTTTTTTTATTGTGTTTAAAACAAGTGTCTGAACCGTAAGTGTGACTGTGGCACCTGCGATATTTTTTTTTCCATTGTTTTTATAATAATAACGTTGTTATTTGTTATCAGATGGCATACAATCTGCGTAGCAGTAGTGAGTTTCGACGCGAATTACTGGAAAACGATGAGGTTGAAAATAATTACGGTGGTAATCTTTCTGAAAGTGAGGAGGATCATGTTTCTATCCAGTCCGAGGGTAGTGAATTTGAAATCTCCGATGAGGATATGGACGTCGACGACACGGAGAATGCGACGCTAGATGAGCGAGTTTTGCAGTCGCGCGCTCGAGGTCGTCCTCAATCAATTTTGAGGGGAAAGAACGGTTTTGTATGGAGTACAAAAGAGCAAAAAAAGCATTCAAGTATGTTAAAACTCCCAAAAAAAGACTGCGACTGCAACTGCGGTTGCACTGAATAAATGTCTTTTTTTGTCGTTTTATAACGAAAAAACAATAATGCTTATGTTTCTGTGTACTCAGGATATCCATAATAATAATAAAATACATTATTTTCTGATAAATCCACATTTTTTTCACTCCAAAATCGGGCCTCTTCATATGCTGGAATAAATACCTTTTTTGAAACGAGCACTAGAGGACTATTTTTTTTTTAAAGTGTCGTATCTTAGGAGTATAACCTGCAAATTTTATTTAAAAAAATTAAAAAATTAAAAAGTTATGATTTTTTAAGTGAAAAAGCTACTTTTTTACGCATGTACTCGTTCACGATTTTTTTTCAACATGTTGCCATTTGATCTCTCACAAAATCGCAGTTGTTTTATATTCTAGAATGTTCAAGGTATGTTCCAGAATTATTTGAACCCGATCGGACCGATACTATTAAAATGGCAACCATTAAAAATCGACGGGGTCAATATGACCCCGTGTGACTAGAATGATATTCTAGAGAAGTGTGACTACGAAGGGTTAACGGGTATCTGATTGTATGCTCGCACTAAGTCAATAGTTGAGAAGATCTTCTTTCCGTGCAAGTTCTGCGAGAAGTCTTCGATGTGCGGGATCGGGTATTGATCCGCTTCTGTTCTAGCGTTAACTCCCCTGTAATCTCCGCAAGATCTCCAGGAGTCTCCTTTCTTTGGCACCATATGTAATGGTGATGACCATGGGCTTTTTGACACTCGAATGATCCCTTCTTGAAGTAGGAGATCGAATTCAGCCTTGGCCGCTTTGAGTTTGTCAGGGGCTAATCGGCGAGGACGGCTTGCCACAGGTGGGCCATCCGTGGTTTTGATGTGGTGAAGCGTGTTGTGTTTTACCGTATGCCTCTTAGCAGTAGCCTTTAAGATATCAGGAAATTCTGCCAAGATTCTGTGGTATTCGTCTTCGATAGCCAACACTCTGATTGATTCCACGGCCCCTTTTTCTGATGTGCCTCTCTTGCGCAAGTGCGTTTTACCATCGAGAAGAGTACCTTTCTGTAGGTCTGGAAGGAGATGGTAATAGGTTAGGAAATCAGCTCCGATGATGGGCTGCGTGACGTTGGCGATGATGAAACGCCATGGAAATGCGCGTCGTAACCCAAGTTCCGGCTGTAGTGTAATTGTGCCGTACGTAGCGATTGCTGAGCCATTTGCTGCATAGAGTTCGTAGGACGTTGGCGTGGTATGTCCCGCTACCATGGAGCGAGGGTAAACACTCACGTCCGATCCTGTGTCAATTAAGAATCGTTTCTTAGTATCCTGACACGTAACGATTAGGCGGCGAGGGCTTGGGGCGGGTCTACTGGCCGCCATCAGTGACTGCCCTGGCCTTTTTCCGACTTGTATGTACAAGGTTGTGTGCACTTCTTTGCTTTTTCACCAAATCGATTGTGGTAATAGCAGTGCTTGTCATTTTTATCGTCGTTATCTTCTTTGGCTTTACCGCGGTTGCGGTTTTGACTACGGCTTCGACTTCGACTTCGATTTCGGCCTTTCTCATTGTCGCGTTGCCTTGACTTGTCTCTTGAGAGGCGTGTGGTGAGTGTGGCCACTTGTTTGGTCAGAGCCTGGATCTTCGCTTCCAAAGACTCTTTAGTTGCAGGCGCAGCTGCTGCTGCCACTACGGCCTTGTTAGTCATCTCGTGGATGCGATCGGCCTGTTCGGCTACGCTGTTGAGCGGATCTTCCGTCCGGGTAGCGAAAACCATCTGCATTTGAGTAGGAAGTCGTCCTAGCCAAAGTGTCCGTAGAAGCGAGTCGGGTACATTCTCACCCGCTAAAGTTCGGAGGTGCCGTAAGAATTGAGATGGCTTGCGATCTCCTAATTCCTCGAGCTCCAAGAGTTGCCGTGTCCGCTGTTCCTGGGAGACGGACATGCGCTGAATAAGTGCTCTTTTTACAGTCCCGTATTTGTCGGTCTCTGGGGGCTGTGTGACTACGTCTTTAATCTCTTTAATCTGACGAGAGTCTAATTGAGATAGAGCGTATGAATACTTCGTAGTGTCTTGGGTGATTCCACTGAGTGTGAATTGTCCTTCCAGCTGTGCAAACCATAATTCGGGTTCATCTCCCCAAAACGGAGGTAGGCGTACAGCGACTTTGCTGACCCTTTCCTCAGTTATATGTATTCTATCGTTACCTTGTGCCATTTTGCTACCTCTCTTTGCGATCACGTCGGGGTTACCAATTTTATGGGCGCTACTACTTATGTTCGGTATTCTACCTTAATCTGTTACTGCTTATTCTAACTTAATCTGCTACTGGTGCGTGAGTAGGAGTTGGCCCAAGGTTAGTGAATCGCAGAGAGGATAGAAATGGAGACGACACTTTCGAATATATGCTTTACAACATTATATTTACAGACTATTTACAGGTGGGCTTGTGTAAGTGTTGGAAAAGCTTCTCTTTAACGCGAAATCCTTTCGGCGGCCACGCGATGATTAATCGGTGTTTCCTGAAAGAAAACTGACAACCGTGTGTCGTGGTTAGCTTGGCGACTCGCGCCTTTTGTGCCAGGCGACCGAGAGCCGTGATTGGCTGGGCGACTGGCGCCTCTGTGCCAGGCGACCGAGCGCCGTGATTGGCTGGGCGACTGGCGCCTCTGTGCCAGGCGACCGAGCGCCGTGATTGGCTGGGCGACTGGCGCCTTTGTGCCAGGCGACCAAGCGCCTCTGATTGGCTGGCGACTCGCGCCTCTTGCCAGGCGACCAAGCGCCTCTGATTGGCTGGCGGCTTGCGCCTCTTGCCAGGTGGTGTCTGTACGTCGAGGAAGGCAGCAAGCGATCGTGTGCTACTGCCGAGGGCGTCTAGCGCCTTGAGTCGGTGAGCATTCACGCGCTGCTGCCGTAGGTGTCTTCCGTCTATGTCAGGCGACCAAGCGCCGTTGATTGGCTGGCGACTCGCGCTTCGTGCCGGGCGACCAAGCGCCTCTGATTTGGCTGGCGTCTTGCGCCTCTGCCAGGCGACTCGCGCCGAAGGTGGCTGGCGACTTGCGCCTCGTGCCAGGCGACTCGCGCCGAGTGGGTCTTCGAGCTTGGGAACTCTTACCCTAGGCGACTAGCGCCCAAAAATATCTGCCTGGGTCCCGTAGGGGGTCTCCCTTTATACTAGTCGGTGCGGAATTTTGACCGTGAGAGAATGCGCGGGCGATGCGACGCCTAGCGGCGTTGTCGCGAACTGCCGGTAATGCAGGCGCCGCGCGGGCGTGTATCATTGGTGGCGCATGCCGCCAAAATAAAAATAGATGAAAATAATGTAAAAATTAGCGATTTTTCCCTTTTTCATTTTGACCGAAAAAACAATTATGTAGAACAACAACAAAAATTTATTCTTCACGTTTTTTCGTACTTTTAAGTACCCTGCAAGTAAAGAAAATTTGCTGGTATGTCCATAAGATGCATACGCACCCGCACACGTACACACACACGCACACGCGCACGCGCACGCGCACGCGCACGCACACGCACACGCGCACGCACACGCACATGCACACGCACACGCACACGCCCACGCCCACACCCACGCCCACGCCCGCGCCCGCGCCCACGCCCACGCACACGCCCACGCCCACGCCCACGACCACGACCACGCACACGCACACGCACACGCACACGCACACGCACACGCCCACGCCCACGCCCACGCCCACGCCCACGCACACGCACACGCACACGCACACGCACACGCACACGCACACGCACACGCACACGCACACGCACACGCACACGCACACGCACACGCACACGCACACGCACACGCACACGCACACGCACACGCACACGCACACGCACACGCACACGCACACGCACACGCGCACGCACGCGCACACACACACACACACAACATAGCGTAAATCCGACCGTGCGACCTCCTCGTGGTACGCTTTGGATAACGGTAATGTCTGCGGTATTTTTTCAGCTTTTAGTGAAAAAATACTGAACAATTTTTTTGTTCTTGCTGATAGTAAAGGTCGATAGTGTCGATAGCAAAGGACTTAGTAAAGGTCAATGTAGTGTCAGTGCACTGAAAATTAATTTTTTAACGTTAATTGAACTTTATTTTCCATTTTTTTTTCACTGAAATAATTAAGCAATTTTACAATTTTTTGTACGTTTTGCCCCATAAAACCATATGACCACCATGAAAAATATTTCATATTTGACAAATTTTCTTTAATTGCAGGGTACTTAAGGAGAATGGTAAGGTTTAAACGGCTGAAAATTGGGTAAAATTCAAATGTTGTTCGTGGACAAACAAATAAACATACATAAATTTTCTTTTGAAGGATGTTATTAGTGCTTTCTTAATGAACTAAACAAGACGTAAAATTCCCAAGAATATAAATAATTAAGGGTGATATTGATGATTGAAGGCAACCGCGCAATTTGCGCACTGCTCTGTTCTTACCACGATTCCTGGTGAACGAGTTGGAATTTTTCAATTATTTTGGTGCTATTTTGTTAGTGAGATCCCCTTCTCTATAGACTGAACCTAAAGTCTAAAAAAGAAATACAACTCTGTTCTCTCAAAGAAATAAATGATCGGACAATTCGTTCGAAAATTAACAAACAGGTAATCCGCTGCTTTCAATTGGTATTATAAAAAGCCGATCAAGGCCAGAACAATGTCCGATCAATGATATCCGAATATCATTGATTATAATTAATTGGATATCATTGATCGGACATTTTTATAATTTCGATTGAAAGTATCGGATTATCCTTTTGTTAATTTTTGAACGAATTGTCTGATAATTTAGACCTGGATTTTTCTCTCAGTGTACGTCAAGATTACAACAATGGCAGCCAAAAAAGAAAAAATTTCGAAAAATTTAAGTTATTTGTTGTTAAACCAGTTACAAAAAATTAATTTTTGTGCGCTAAAATAGGTTCAGTTTACGGAAAAATTCGTTATATTCGAATAAGAAGTTTGAGTCGCCAGTAGATAATTAAAAATTACTAAAGATGTTGTAATCGACCCAACTGGCCAAATTTATTAATCGAAAAACGCTACGTTTCGACCGAGGATCCGGTCCTTTTCAAGCGTGTATACAAAACTCACAAATGTCGATTAGTCAAGCATAATGCCCTAACTACACCGAATCTAAAAGCTAAACGACAAAAAATTAATTCGCAATTAAGTGAAAATTATAGGGTTGTGTGGGGTGATGTGCAACACGTTCACGCGTTGCTCGAAAAACATATCCAAAAATCAAATTCTTGAATATATCATGGCTGTATAATGTAGAGGAAGGAACATACTACAATTCTGCGCGATTAGATTTTCAAAATGTTAAATTTTTCCTAAAAATTTTTCGAGTTTTCAAAAACGTCTGTTTTAGCATTTTCCAATTTTCTTGGGGTGATGTGCAACACAGGTAAAATTAAGGTAAAAAATGCATGAATATCGACATCAATCGACTTAAATGTTAAATTTGGGCTTCTTAAATACAAATTAATCGAATAATGAAAGGAAAAATTCAAAAAACTTTATTTTTTATCATCTGAAAAATCGCAGTTGTCACAAGTAAAATAGTTGCGACCTTGCATGTCGACACATTTCAAATGATAAGGAATGTCGCAAGTGTTACAGTAAATTGAATTGTTAAAAAAAAAAAAAAATAAAAAAAAATAAAAAAAAATAAAAATTTAAATTTAAATTTTTTTATTCGTAAAATAGCGATAAACTAGCGAAAAATGAGTGTTGCACATCACCCCACAAAAAGTGTTGCACATAACCCCAAACACGTTATTTTGCGCGGACTGGCGTGACACCAATACAACGTAAGAAAATCACAAAATCGCTTTGGATTATCGAAAGTACTTGAAAAACTAACAATATAAAAATATTTACCTATAAGATGACTAAAACCAATTCACGAAATCACTATAAATGTGAGAAGCGAAAATTACATTGAGCTCCAGAAATTTAACTCGCTTTTCGTACAGCAAAACAGGGTGCGTGCCATCTCGCGAGTTATTTATCTAAAACAAGGTACTATTGACACAAATAGATGGCAGTATGCGGTTTTGTCAAATGTCGACATGCAGACCAGGAATCGGAAACGTTGCACATCACCCCATGTTGCACATCACCCCACACAACCCTATCAATATTATACAAAACTGAAACTTACATATTTGTGCGTCGGAATCTAAGTAATAACAAATTCGTTGAACGGTATATTTCGTGAAATGTTTGTAACATGACATAGCCGAGCGGTGGTAAAATTTAGACTGATGAGCCTGACACTTATAAACAGACTGGTGCCGTAAACAATAAAAGGCAAGAACATAGAGAGGGAAGCAGCGGAGAGGAGAAACCAGCTATATTTCTTTTATGATATGTTCGTAGAGAACGTTAAGATTCTCCGTGTCCTTTTGCAAATTGATGGTGTCGTCAAATTTTTTAATAAAAAACATCTCCGCTATTTCTCTCTTTCTGGTCTGTCCTTCCTTATGTAATATTTCAGGTTTTCCCCAGTCAAAATCATGCCCATAGGATATTCGGTGTTCACTCACTACAGAAAGATTGCTAGCGTGTTTTCTAATATCGCTCTGGTGTTCCCTGAGACGCGTACACAGATGCCTTTTAGTCTGCCCTATATGAAAAATTCCACGATGGCAATATTAAAATAATTAAAGAAATTTTGAACAACAACAGTTTTCCTAAACCAATCGTTAATAAACACATTGCCAAACGTCTAAACACTCTCAAAACACGTAACAACACACTTAATACTCCCACTGACAATAACACAACTTTTGATTTTAAGAACTGCATACCTTTACCCTATATAAAAACGTTGAGTGATAGCATTTGCCGTACTTTAAATGAACTCCACATCACTACCTTATTCACGGTTCCTAAAAAACTTGATTGCTTAATAAGACGGGGCAAAGACAGAATTAACGACCTAAAACAAACTGACATAGTGTACAAAATTAACTGCAGGGATTGTAGGGCCACATATATAGGGCAGACTAAAAGGCATCTGTGTACGCGTCTCAGGGAACACCAGAGCGATATTAGAAAACACGCTAGCAATCTTTCTGTAGTGAGTGAACACCGAATATCCTATGGGCATGATTTTGACTGGGGAAAACCTGAAATATTACATAAGGAAGGACAGACCAGAAAGAGAGAAATAGCGGAGATGTTTTTTATTAAAAAATTTGACGACACCATCAATTTGCAAAAGGACACGGAGAATCTTAACGTTCTCTACGAACATATCATAAAAGAAATATAGCTGGTTTCTCCTCTCCGCTGCTTCCCTCTCTATGTTCTTGCCTTTTATTGTTTACGGCACCAGTCTGTTTATAAGTGTCAGGCTCATCAGTCTAAATTTTACCACCGCTCGGCTATGTCATGTTACAAACATTTCACGAAATATACCGTTCAACGAATTTGTTATTACTTAGATTCCGACGCACAAATATGTAAGTTTCAGTTTTGTATAATATTGATATAATTTTCACTTAATTGCGAATTAATTTTTTGTCGTTTAGCTTTTAGATTCGGTGTAGTTAGGGCATTATGCTTGACTAATCGACATTTGTGAGTTTTGTATACACGCTTGAAAAGGACCGGATCCTCGGTCGAAACGTAGCGTTTTTCGATTAATAAATTTGGCCAGTTGGGTCGATTACAACATCTTTAGTAATTTTTCGTTATATTCATTTAAAAAAAAAATCAAGTCGATACCTGCAGCCGTTTGTGAGTTATCATGGCAAAATTAGCAAAATATACCATTTTGTAAAAAACACTGTTAAAGTTTAGAATACTCTAGTTTTAGCTAGAAAATTGATACGTTCAAAGCTCAAAAGTTATCCGTGCTATAAAATGACGCTCCAAGTCAGCTTCCATTTCAGCAGTAATCACAAAACATCACAGATTTTTTTGGCTTTTGCCTCTTTTTAGTCCAGTCGGCACGTCGTTAAAACTGACAAAATAATCGATTAATTCGGACAAAGCTGGAAAACATTTTAATCGCTTTGTTTGGGTGTCAGTAATGACATACTAAATTTTCGACCTCTTCCGTGGTGTGCTTTAGCCGCCATCTTGGAAGAAAGGGGTGAAAAATCGGTTTTTCGCGAATATCTCGGTTTCCATTAGACTTAGGCTAAAATAGTTTAATACAATATTGTAGGGAATTAAATTCTCTACAAAAAAGGAACTATAGGTTTTTTTTCCTACGACCAATAGTTTTGGCGCTAGAGCCGGGAGGAATAGGATACTTTTTGTAACAAACGGTTTTAGCGACTCTATCTCGCCGTATCTCACTTCTCAGATAAATGGCGTTGTTATTGTGCTAGTGAACCGTTGTCGTTTCACACATCTGGCTTTGTATTATTTACTCTACAGTGCTATAAGTATACTCCTTGTTAAAAGCTAGGAGCATCCAAGATTTTAAATAAATTAAAAGATATAGTTATGACGATTATCTCACTGTTTACAATGGAACATTGTTAAATTATTATGTTATGCAAATTACGGTTAATCCTAAATATTCTAATAAATAGTGAATTCTAATAAATGTACGATCTATAGCGTGCCCCAAACTTTTGACTGAGAATGTATCGGAGAAGGGTCTAGCGAGGGGACGCACACAACGGCTTTCTCATACGTCCTTCGGTGGCTGGGCTCAGGTCAAAATTTAGTATAGCATTGGCTTTGATCGACGCTGCATGTGTTTTTCGTGTTCCTATACTAAAATAAAATTATGAATTTAGAGCAGTGTTTTATTTGTGAGGAGACGTTATCCCGCGGTGATACAGTTGATGTCAAATAGAGAGGAATTAAAACTCTCATCGAGAGCAGTAGAGAAAGAAAAGACAATAAACAATTATTTCTAAGGGGATTAAACTGTGTAACTGTGCACGTCAAGTGCCAGAAATCTTATATAAATAAAAAACTTATAATTGCATCACTGAGAGCCAAGGAGAAAGCTGTTCCTAATGTAATCGGCTCCCGAAGATCGAGCATTTCACCTTTCAACTTCAAGACGACGCGCGACGCGTCTGTTCTGCGCGGAAGATGCATCGGAAGTATTTATAAAAAAACAAACGAAGAAAAATGTTGCAAGGCGCGATACTGTGCACGTGATCAGTACGATGCAAGTTAAAGAGAATATTTTGGAAACTGCAAAGAAAAGAGGAGATACGTGGGGCAAAACTGTAAGTATGCGCATCTTAAACGTAATGGATTTAGTTGCAGCCCAGGGTCGATACCACGGTTCATGTATGCGAAAATTTTTTCATTCTTTGAAAACGTACGAGGTTCCCGGACGTCCCGAAACCGAATATGCAAAAACAGCTATTGACTTTATTTCTTCGTTTCTCGAAGAACATCGCGATGAATGCCAGTTTTCATTAACTGAAATTTTAAAAGAGTATAAAGATATTGACCAAGAGAGAGGGAGCGAACGAGCGACGGTGGAGAGGAAAGAGAAGAAAAAAAAACAAAGCAAAGAAAAGAAAGAGTGGAGCGAGCCAAGAAAGCGACCACATATCTTATACTTGTTCCGCCCTTCCATAAAACACTTGTATCAGAAGTTTTGTAATAAATATCGTACTCTTAAATCTTGGAAAAGAGTTTAAAAGATTCATTGAATACCTGATATCCTGAATGGATCTGAGGAGCCACAATCCACATCGCCGAGGACAGTTAATTATCCTAGGGATTTACCTCCTTAACTGCAGAAGAAGAACCCATCAACGAAGGCGTTCTGCCGGATCGAGTAACTTCGCATCACCAAAACGTCACAAGTTGAAAATTTTTGGCGAAGATATTGATCTTTTAGTGTTACTGACAGCCTTAGCATCATCTAAATTCTAAATCTAACATCTATTTTATGAAACCGAGCAAGGGAAAACAGAGCAGAAGATTTATTCATCTACTTTCTTCCAATATCCTGATATTGCTGAGCATATTCTCTTTCTTCACGCATTTACTGGTTGTGATACCACTTCAACATTTTTCAGGCAGGGTAAAATAAAATTTATTAAACTGTTCCAAAAAGATGAAAATTTGCAGAATATTTCAAAAATTTTTGGAGATCCGGATGCTCATCCAGATTTCATTGACATAGCAGGACAAAAATGTATTCTCGCTTTAGCAAAGAGCAATAGTTTTCTGGATGAGTTTCGTTTTTCATGCTTCGCCAAATCTACGTCGAAAGTAATGTTCAACATTGCTTCTATACCACCTACTGAAGCAGCTGCACGTCAACACTCTTTCAGAGTCTACCATCAGATTCAGCAGTGGCGCGGAGTTAAAAAAAAATCCTCAAGATTGAGGCTGGAAATATACAAAAAATGGTCCAGTTCCTTCAATGAAGGAAGCCGCTCTGCAGGATATTCTGAAGAAGATCTTCTGCAAATGCACAAAAGGCTGCAAAGCAAATTGCTGTTGCAGAAAAGCTGGATTGCGATGCTCTGTGACTTGTTTCAACTGTCGAGGTCAAACATGCACAAACATCGACATTATAATAGATCACTGTGACTACGATGAAGAAATCGACGTAACTGTTCAACATTTTGAGGAGACATTGACTGATCCTGACAATAAGATTGATTCGAACAACGAGGAAGAACCAGAAGAAGCAGAGAAGGAAGATAATATTGAGGAAAAGGAAGATGCTGCGGAAGATAACATTTGCCAACCCTCTACATCAAAAAGAACAAGATTTGAATAATTAATTTTTGTACTTCTCTGACTGCTGCAGACCTTGAGGTGAGCTCTCTCCTTTTTCTTTCTGTTTTAACGATTGACTAAATATATTTTTCCTTTTTACAGTGAAAATGTCCACTATAACTGTGCGTACCAGCTCGCTTGTCACGACATCTCCTCAAGAAGGGAACTTTCTGCCTCGAGCTCTGCAGGAATAGAATCTTCTTATCTCAATAAATGGTGAAATGGCTCGAAAGAAGAGCCGAAACGTTCATCACATCTGAATACACGGTTTTTTTCTTTTTTATTTGCGCACCACGTTCCGTGCCTGACTCGCATTCGACGTTTTAAATCGTTGACACTTTCACGAGTCTAATTATATTATTGAATAATTAAGACAACCCTGGTAAAAAAATTCTCATAATCTTAATAATAAACTGAGTGGATTAGGCCTACAGGGGACACCACATAAAAAAAACGCGCCACTAACTCTACCGCAAGGTGGTGAGGAAACGAGTTGAAAAGTACACTACAGCCTCTGAGAAGTGAGGTACGGCGAGATAAAGTCGCTGAAACCATTTGTTACAAAAAGTATCCTACTTTTCCCGGCTCTAGCGCCAAAACTATTGGTCGTAGGAAAAAAACCTATACTTCTTTTTTTGTAGAGAATTTAATTCCCTACACTATTGTATTAAACTATTTTAGCCTAAGTCTAATGGAAACCGAGATATTCGCGAAAAACCGATTTTTCACCCTTCTTCCAAGATGGCGGCCGAAGCACACCACTGGGGAGGTCGGAAACTTAGTATGTCATTACTGACACCCAAACAAAGCGATTAAAATTTTTTCCAGCTTTGTCCGAATTAGTCGATTTTCAAATGTACTTGCCGAGTGGACTATTTGCCTGTACGCAAACCTGTACGCGGACTTTTTGCCGGCCAGCATTCACATTTTTAACTTTCCTGAGCTCAATTTTGCGAATTTCTCAAAAAACCAAACAGGGAAATATTCTTAAAGAATCACACTACCAAAAGATGTAAAAAACTAAAAATTGAATTTTTCGAAATTTCAAACCTTACCATCCCCCTTAAAAGTAAAAAAAACGTGAACAATAAATGTTTGTTGTTGTTCTACACAATTGTTTTTTGGGTCAAAATGAAAAAGGGAAAAATCGCTAATTTTTACATTATTTTTATTTATTTGTATCATGTCTACAAGTTATTTTAAAAAATTTGGCAATTATACCATTAGATAGAGCAGAGTTTCAGCTTTAAGAATCTGTTTTTTTAATTGTGGTACAATGATTTTTAACAGAGTTATGAGCAATTAAAGTCAAAATGCTCATTTCTTATTCAATTCACGATAACTAAGTAGCAAAAAATCGTAGAAACATAAAGAAAAGATTTTGTAGGAAAAACTTCAAGCCTTTACGTTAAAAAGTTGAAAATTTTCTCAGATTTTGTGTGTGTACGTAACAGGCCGACAAAGTGAGAAGAAAATTTTCCATTTTGTCCAGTTCATAGTTTTCTATATGTAAAAATTACCAAACTCACAGAAACTAAAAAATAATAGTGACCTTTCAAAAGTAGAGATTTCAAGCTATAAAATCCTTTTTTTAAACTTAAATTTCGTTGATTTTTAACGAAGTTACAGCTGCTTGAATTTTACCTATTTTTTAAGAAAAATTTAGTCCTTTTCTAAAAAGGGCATGTCATCGATACTCGAATCTATCAAAGTATTGTTGTCGCTTTTTCGCGATGCCGATTGATTCTCTCTCTACGCTTACTTCACGAACGGCTGTTGTCATATGGCATATTTTGACAGTTGTGTGGTTAATAGGGTGTAATAGTAACAGTGAAATATTAAAGTTAAATAACGCGCGCATAGCGCGTGCCTGTGATGTCTAGTACATCAAAAAAAAAAAAAAAATTTTTTTTCGGGAGTTCTGGCGGAAGAGGTAAAATATTCTTTAGAATACCATCCTATTCCGTCCCTTCCCCCCTCTCCCCTCTTCCCTCGTGTACACGCGCGCGCGTGTGTGTATGTGTATATATATATATATATATATATATATATATATATATATATATATGCTTCCTTTATGAAATTATCGCTATCTAAGTACTAGAGCAGTACTGGATTATAAGCACTTTGGAATGAATTTGAATGTCGAAGACTGAAAAAATTTATAAACTTTGTTGTACTACACATTATTAATGCTTCTTATTAATAATAAAATGTTCTTATAAAACAAAGTACTTATAATCCAGTTTACTACTCTCTAAAACATTTTTTAAATTGCAACAAATTACTGATTATATGTTAATTATAAGTATTAATAACACTGTACAACATCCTATACTTTCTCAAGTTTTTTAACTGGAGGTGATTTAGCTCATTGTCACACTCCTGAGTAATCTGATTATCTGATATATGTGATTCACTCAGGTCACTCTCATTTCTTTTAATTATACTTGATAGCAACAATTATGGCAAAGAGTCTGGCCAGTTTTCCTATGGCGGGATGCCCCCGGCGATATCGGGCTGATTTTCACACATAAAGTACCTTATGACCCAACACCAAATAACCGTTCATACTAGCTTCTAGAACAATGTGATTCCGTAGTTATGACGTCAAATTAAAAAATAAAAAAGTTTTTTTTCTCCGGAACGGGAAAAGCTAGGACCTTAAGAAAAATATGGGTAGTAGAATACCTTAGGAGGGTTCAAACAAGTATGGTTTAATTTGATTCCGACATCTATAGGGTGTCCAAAAAAATATTTTATTTTTTAAAACAATATTTTTTTAACACTCCGGTAGAGATATCACTATCATATTTTATATACAACATTACTACTTACTCATGTATAATATATATTTTACTCGAGATGATTGTAGCGGTACAACATGGTTAAAAATACAAAAAATTAAAAATATCTCTTCTTTTACACTTGAGTTACAATGAGTTAGATCTTTGATTTTTCTTTTTGATTTAATCTTACTATTTTTTGATTTAATTTAGATTTTACGATACTTTTAAAATTGTAAGTGGCACTCACTTTCTTCAAAAAAAGTGTGCAAATTAGAAACTTGCACATTGCTTCCTCATTATTACAGATCGCTACCATTGCTCCTATTTTATTTTGCTCACAAAGTTCCTCTATGAGGAAGCTTGTATTTTATTTGATGCATAATTATTAGTATTTATTAGTTTGGCTTCGATCCTCATAGAGGAAGCTTTATGAGCAAAATAAAATAGGAGCAATGGTAGCGATTTGTAATAATAAGGAAGCAACGTGCAAGTTTCTAATTTGCATACTTTTTTAAATTTTAA
Source organism: Temnothorax nylanderi (assembly GCF_030848795.1). Lineage (NCBI taxonomy): Eukaryota > Metazoa > Arthropoda > Insecta > Hymenoptera > Formicidae > Temnothorax > Temnothorax nylanderi. The sequence continues at coordinate 168,377 of NW_027249413.1, forward strand.
ATTTAACCTTTTTATGAATTAAAAAAGGTCAGCTTAGTAGCACAAGTGGGGTTTTACAATTGACGCAATGTCAAATCGATGTTGACTTTGGGAGTTCAGGCTACATGGTCCATATATGGACTTCGCATATGGACCTTTGATTGCGTATAAAGCTGGATCTAATCAACTAAATTTTAAAGAATTATATATAAAATAGGGGTAGAGAAAAGACTAAAGAATATAATAAAATTAGAAATAGCCCGATATCTTAAAATTTGCGGAAGTTAAAACTACCACAGACATTTCTAAAAAAATTATGGACCTTTGATCGCATATAAAGCTGGGTCTAATCAACCAAATCTTAAAGAATTATATATGAAATAGAGGTAGAAAAGACTGAAGAATAGTCCGATATCTCAAAATTGGCGGAAGTTAGAGCAACCACGAACATTTCTCAAAAAATTCAAAATTTTATAAAGAAAGAACCTTTTTACCGATTATCGCCAAATTCAATACCAACCTTCTTTTAATGATACTCTATATAAAATTACATGTATAACTGATACATGTAACTTTTTAAACAGAAATCGGTAATCTCTTCACCGATCCTCGTCAAATTCAATAACAATCTTCCTTTAATGATACTCAATCCATCAAATAACTTAGGGTAGACCGAGGCGAATCGGATCAATATAAGTTTTAAGACAGTTTTCGTTAGTGTTTTGTTTCAAACAAGCGGTTTATCGTGCTAATTAGTAATCCAATTCGTCTCATCGGTCTACCCTCCCGGGAAAAAAAAAAGATTATATATAATTATATGTAAATATATATGATTATATATAATGCAATTATATATGAATTTTGTCTCTATATGATCATATATGTATAATTATATATAATCATATATAATCATATATGAACATATATAATGATATTATATATTGTAAATATATATAATCATATATGGGGTGACGGCTGGTCTAGTGGGTAGAGCGCCAGATTCATAATCCGGAGAACCGGGTTCGAATCCCGCTAGGCCACTGAGAATTCTCAGCAAAAACGCTGCCCCCTCCATCTAGCGGAGAGAGGTATCCCTAGATGGAAAAACTGGGCTCCGTCTTTCGGAAGAGACGTTAAACCGTTGGTCCAAAGGAAATGGTAATGGTAATGGATGAGTTGGATAGGGTTGGGTACGTCCCTTTTTAAAAACGCCCTTGCCCCTTGACTTGGATAGGGTTGGGTACGTCCCTTCAAAAACGCCACAAGGTACTAGATTGTAAACCCTACGGGGATATGCAATAAAATAATAGTTTACGAGTTTACGAGTTATATAATCATATATGACCATATTATAGTCAATGTATATTGAAAAAGAACTGTTAACTTCGATAATAAAGGATTGATAAATTAAGATTTATATTTTTTCAAAAGCTATAGAATCCAAAATGAAATGATTTATTCCATATATTATAACTTTGGCACTGCTTGACGTGAGACATTTTTATACCACTGTCTGTCAAATTTTAAATACGAGAAACGAATCCTATCGAATGCCATCTATTGGATAATCCAAATTTAAAGTTTATATATGATTATATATAATCATATATAATTTACATGGATAAATGCTTCTTATATATAATTTATATATAAATTATATGAACTTAAATATAATATGTCAAACTGTATATAAAACATTTATGTAGTAGTAGTAGTCTTTATTGCTTGTCCCCACAGGGTTTGCAAGGCGTTTTTACGGAACGTACCCAAACCTTTACAATCCTCCTTAACTCACAACAGACATATACATAGCTTTTACATAGCCGGCGTTTTCCAGGGACGTGCCCAACCCTTTACAATCCTGTCCCTTCCTAACCCGACCTGACCATAGCGGCCTTTCACATACTCTTTCCCTCCCTCCCTTCCTCGCTCACTACTTCTCCTCCCATTTCCCCTCATCCTTGTTCCATACAATTTCCCTTCCATCCACCCAGATTCTCCTATTTTCCACCCGCGTTCTTCTTCCTTTGACCCTCTCCTCTCTCGCCTTCTCTAACAGTCTCCACCTCGTCTTCCTCTCCTCCAAGGATAGGTCCTCATCCACCCCAATCCCCCACCTCTGCCTGAATACCCCATACCTTCCTAGCAGCTCCTCTCTCTCCTTCTCATCTTCCAGCTCCGCTATCACTACCTCTCTCCCTCCCTCCCCACTTCTTTCCCAGACCCTTCTAATTCTCGGGACCCTACCTAGCACCTTCTCCACCACCCTTTCCATCACCCCCCTCCTTTCTTCAGCGTCCCGCCCGTCTAGCCCCCTCCAGACCACATTCCTCTTTCTTCTTTCCTTTTGCTCTCTTTCTTCCTCCAGCCTCCTTACTCTCTCCTTCAGGCCTCTTGACTTCTCGCTCTCTTCCTTCTCTCTTCTTTCCTCCCCCTTCTGTGGCCCTTCCCTCTTCTCCATATACCCCACCCTCTCCGTCCCTTCCGTCCCTCTCATCTCCGACGACCCAACTCTTCTCCTCGCCTCCTCATCCACCCACCTTCTAATACTCTCACCTCTGTCCCAGACAAGCTTCCTCTCTTCCTCTCCCCCTTCCTTGGATTCTCTCTGCGCCTCTCTTACATCTGCCATCACTTTCTCCCCCCTTTCCCTACTCTCTCCTACGACCTCTCCTCCCGACTCCTTCCACACCTCCTTGCCGCTCTTCCCTTCCAACTTGGCTCCTGCCTCGCTTCCTGTGCACTCTGCACCTTCCACTCCCCCTACTCTTCCCTCCAGCACCTTTCTGATCTTCTCTAACTCCTCTGCTATCTTGCACCACACCCTCATGCTCTGCGACTCCTCCATTTCCCCCCTCTGTCTTCCGTCTCCTTCGCTCCACGTACCTTCTTCTTCTCTGCCTGCGCCCCCTCTCCTGCACCACCCCTTCTGCTTCCTTCAGTCTTCTGTCTCGACCCTCCGCTCCCCTTCTCACTCCCCGTCCGCTCCTCCACCTACTCTCACGGGTCTCTTCTTCCTCCTACAAACAAAACCTTCTCAGATCTTACTTCCCTCTCTCCTTCTCTCTCTCTCTCTCTCTCTCTCTCTCTCTCTCTCTCTCTCTCTCTCTCTCTCTCTCTCTCTCTCTCTCTCTCTCTCTCTCTCTCTCTCTCTCTCTCTCTCTCTCTCTCTCTCTCTCTCTCTCTCTCTCTCTCTCTCTCTCTCTCTCTCTCTCTCTCTCTCTCTCTCCTCTAACCCTCAATCGTGTCGTGTGTGTGTGTGTGTTCCCGCGGCCAACCTCCTATCCCTCTTCTTCTTCTCCCTTACTTACTTTATTCTCTCCTTGACTCCACTCACTCCTACTTTCCCTCTCTTCTGCTTTCTTCCTCGCCTTCCTTGACTTCTCTTTTCCGCTTTTCTACCTTTCCGCTTTTCCGCTTCTCCTTTACCGATCAGCTCTTCATTGCCTTGCGACCACTAGCTTCCACATGCTATTGCCTAGCGCGCACCTCCTCGATCGAACCATCGTCTCGATCCATCGATTTCTCGATTTCTTCCGCTCCTCTCCCATTTGCTGCCGTGCAGTTCTCTTGCGCGCTCGCCTTAATCCAAACGCCTCTCACGCCAACTCCTCCGTCGCCGGTATCTACTCTCTCCTCCTTACCGACCTGCTCTGCCCGCAGCACACTCTTGCGCGCCACGTCCTACCGCCCCGCAGTGGTGCCAACATGCTCTTTCGGAGCAGTCGCCTCCCCGCGCCGGCTCGGACCGATACCTCCATAGCGCCTTCTTCTCGTCGACAGCCAACCAGCGGACTCCACGTCTCCACTTCTGCCCGCCAGGCCCTGCTCCAGCTCCAGCTAACACTCCCCTTCCACCGCCTCTCACCTCTTCCCTCCCCGGCGACCTCCTTCCCGTTCCTCACCGTCATCCTAACCTCACTTTCAACTCTTCTCTTCTACCTCGGTTTCTGGCCACATCACCTCGAATCTTTCCTCACCTCCAATGCCTCTTCTTCCTCTCAACCTCCTTCGTAACCTTCTTCATTCCTGCGCCTCCACCTTTTCACACAATTCTGTCTTCGACCCAATTTCTACCTCCTCGAGCTTTCCACCTGTTCCCCCGCCGAGGGCTAACGGGGGGCTCCCAAAAACATTTATGTATATTTAAATATATTTTAATTGCCTGTGTAATTATATATATCATATATAATCATATAGGGTTATATATACATCCATATGAATCTTATATGTATCCATACATGAATGCATAGGTATATGATCTATTGTTCATATCTAGTTATATTTGGAATTATATATGCCCATATATAATGATATACTTAGTTTAATGCCTTTCAGTACTCAAAATAACTGCTATATTTTTCAAACTTCTTTTGTTAATAACTTTTTAATAAAAAACGACCGCCGGCTAAAACCTTCTGAAGGTCACTCAGGAGGGTGACCTTGACAACATATGTCAAGGTCAAGGTCATTGGCGAGTGGGGTCTTTTTGTAAATAATTACCTTGATTTTTTGTGTTTTTAACCATGTTGTACCGCTACGATCATCTCGAATAAAATATATATTATACATGGGTAAGTAGTAATGTTGCATATAAAATTTGATAGTGGTATCTCTACCGGGTGTTAAAAATTGTTTTGAAAATTAAAATATTTTTTTGAACACCCTATAAATGTCGGAATCAAATTAAACCATACTTGTTTGAACCTTCCTAAGGTATCCTACTACCTACATTTTTTTAAGGTCCTAGTTTTTCTTGTTTTGGAGAAAAAAAAACTTTTTGATTTTTTAATTTGACCTTATAACTCCGGAATCACGTTGTTCTAGAAGCTAGTATGAACGGTAATTTAGTGTTGGGTCATGAGGTACTTTATGCGTGAAAATCAGCCCGATATCGCTGGGAGCATTCCGCCATAGGAAAACCAGCCAGACTCTTTCATATTTTTGTTATTTAACTTTTTATTGATGAAATCATATTATATATCGATATAATCAAATAGTTTTTTAAATTTATTTTTATTTAATAAATTTTCAATTTTTATGTATCTTTTCCTTTTTTATACTACAAAAGTTGTGATGTCTTTTAAAGCAAGAGCTGAATCATCCTTAGTCAAAAAATTGACAAATTGTCAATTGAAAATTTTTTGTACTGTGTAATTATCTAACATTGACGTAATTTATAATAATAAAATTATCTAGCATTAAAGTACTTATTAAGAAATCTATTGCTTTTTGATTAATTTTATTGTCCTTGCAGATGTACCTTCTCAATACTGTAACTTTCTGCGTATGAAGATGATGATCGCGAGGTAGCTGGACTAGAAGTTCCATACTTCCGGTCAGCATATCTGCCGGGGTATCCTCGGTCACAGTAAGAACCATTCTGGATGGCCTCTCCTCTCTGTTCCTGAAACAAGATGTTATTCAATTAAAATTGTTAACGGATAAAAATTACCCAGTAAACAATTTGTCAGCAAATTGTAACCAATTTTACACCAAATACGCGCAAAACTTGTCGACAAATCCGGTGCGATCTGTGTCTGCAATACGCTTGTGTCTTGCTAGCAAAGCTTGTGTACATGACTTGACACCAAATTGACGCCAAATATCGAGCAGAACAGGGCAGCAAAAGTTCAACGGCAAATTTGCGCCATATTGTAAACAAGGCTTGCCAACAAAAGCTCGACAGCAAATTTGTGCCAAATTGCGAGCAAACCTTGACGAAAAAACTTGACGCCAAATTGACACCAAATACCGAGCAAAGCTTGCCAGCAATCTAACAGCAAATTGTTGACAAATTGCTATCAAAGTTTGTTGACAAAACCCGACGCCAAATTGATATCAAATATCAAACAAGATTTGAGAACAATACATAACAGCAAATTGGCACCAAATACAGAGCAAATCTTGATGACACAGCTTGACGCCAAATTGCAGCAAGCCTTGTTACGTAGCCATTAATAAATACTAAAATATATATTTTTTTAGGAAAAATTAAAAGCATTAAATTATAAAAAGCATATAATTTTTTATTGATTTACAATAAATTATTTTATACATATGTTAAAAGAAATCTTTATATTTATAAAACATTATAAGACATTTATAAAATCTAACGGTGGCAATAAAATAATTAATTATATATTAATTACAATAAATGTTATACAATGTGAATTTACTGACATATGCAAACATTTAACTTTGTCAACAGCACATACAATATTTGTAAACACTCGAGAATCTTATATAATGCCTGGAACACATGCTCCGTGCGCAGATAATGCATTGGCCGGTATAAGATGGATTTATAGAATCTTACTGAAAACACGAGTATAATTTCTATGAAAATGCATCTAAAACAATATTCTTATAAGCCTAATACTACTAACTTTCCTTTCTTTAATCATGCAATAATAACTACCGTGCATATTTAAACAACTAGTTCAAACTTGAAACACGATTTATTATTTGCAAGAATGCAAAATTGAAATAAACAAATGTTCACAATGTGCATAGTTCGTCGATTACGATGGAATAATGCAGTACTGTTGTCAGAAAGAAATAACAAAAGAATAATATACATCATTTAGGTGCAAGCAACCGAAGTGAATTTTGTAGTGTTTGATGTAATAGAAATTAATATACAGCAGAAAAAACTGTTCAAACAAAACTTTTAAACCGTTCAAACAAAACTTTTAAACTATTCAAACAAAACTTTAAACTTTTACAGATAAAAAAATACACGATATTTCATCAACAGTTCCAAGATTATTTTGAGAAATATTTTAATCAAAGAAAGAATATGTAAAATTTTTAATATTGCAAGAATATGATAGTTATAAAACTAAAGCATTTCCCTTGTATTTTAAATTGTTTTAAATTGTTTCTATTTCAAACTAATATTACAATTTTGCCTTAATCAGATTCAAACGGCAAGTAGAATGAAACATTTTATTACATAATATTACATATTCTTTATACTCTTATAACTCTTCTTTATAACTCTTATTTTCACGAAACATTTTGAATATTTTTTATTCTCATCACTATTCTCGCAGTTTTCAGAATTATCATCGTTGTCATCTGAATGAGCCTCGTTATTGTTGCCGGTGTGTCTGTTAATGTTAAATATATCTCTATAATTATCGTTATTTTCGAAATCAAAGTGTTCAGAGTACTCAAAATGATCAGAATTATTAGAAAATTCAGAATGGTGAGAAAGTTCAGAATGATGAAAAAGTTAAGAATAATGAGAAAGTTCAGATTCTTTTTGATTATGAAGAAAATCTGGTATTACGGAACTTTGGCTTTTAACGGAAGCATGTGCTTGCTGAATATGCGACTGATCGAATTCAATTAAAGAATCTGTTGAATTGAGTTCTTCTACAACTTCAACATTCACTTTCTGCCTTTTAACTTTCTTAGAAAGCTTATGAAACGGTGTTTTTTGGCATGTTCTAAAATAAACTGCAAATAAATTTAAATGTTATGTTTACATAAAATACATAGATTTTAAAATATATACTATCTTTACTCTTTAAAAACATTTATTTTTTCAGATTTTCTACTGCACAATCACTATAACAAATGGAATGTTAATGAAAAAAAATATAACTAAATTAATTAAACTAACAGTACAAAATAAACTTATAGGATGGAAGGCTGGCTGATTTTCTCGAGTTATAAAAAGGTCATCAATTTAAATTTAAAAACAAAATCTCGTTTAATTAAACAAATTTTAAATACAATTAACGTTTTACGTTTCGACTTTATATACTTAGTCTTCTTCAGAAACCTGATACATAAGAGATAATACATAAAAAATAATTAAAAAATAAAAGAAATAAAATTGCTACAGATAAAAAGGATAGAGAACAAAGCCGCATACTTTGGACTGACTTGCCAGAAATGTAGCTAAGATCTACACTATGACATAGTATAGACCTTAGCCACAAATAATGTATATACGAGTTGTCAAAAATAGAATGAAATAAGTCAAGTAATAAAATTGTTACTATTATCTATACTGTTGTTATTATTATCAAACGATATTATTTATTATTTGACAGTGTAAAATTGTAATGCATATATTAAAATTACATTAGGGCTAGAATATAAACCAGACCCACAAGAATGAGAGCAATTCCAAGATCTCAAGACGAGAATTAACCAGATCTTACAGAGCGGAATTAAGGAGTCTGGATTACTGATTGAAATCAAAGTAAGAAAAGAAAAGAAAAAAAAGAAAAGAAAAGAGAGGGGGGCCTCTGCTTTTGTCTACGAGATCAATTCTAGGGCTAGAATATAAACCAGAGCCACAAGAATGAGAGCAATTCCAGATCTTAAGACGAGAATTAACCTTGCAGAGCCCCTTGTACTACCACGATCAATGTCGATCTTCCAATATGGCGTCCCAAATGAGAATATCGGAAGGGCCCTGCTCGCTGGACCGGACTCCTCGCCTCAATCCTCCCTCAAGCTCTCCTTTTCCTGGCGGTGAGCTCTCCTTGGGAAGTCGAATCTCGCTCGGTTGGTCTCCAGAATACGTGCCGCTTAGCTCAATCAGTTACGAAAGAAGGAAAACGTACTCGTCTCGTCCGAAGAAACGCAGCAAGAGCGGCCATGACACTGAACAAGAGCGAGGAAGGAGGTGGGGGCGCTTTGAAAGTGGCGACTCACGTGTCGCGCCATCTGAATGAAACGCCCTAAACATCGCTTGGTATTTGGCGTCAATTTGTTCTTAAGTTTTGTTACCAAAATTTGCTCAATATTTGGCATCAATTTGGCGTTAGGTTTAGTCAACAAACTTTAACAGCAATTTGGTGCCAATTTGTTATCAGGTAGTTGCTAAGCTTTGCTCGGTATTTGGCGTCAATTTGTTCTCAAGCTTTGTCACCAAAATTTGCTCAATATTTGGCATTAATTTGGTGTTAGGTTTTGTCAACTAATTTTAGCGGCAATTTGATGCCAATTTGTTATCAGGTACTACTAAGCTTTGCTCGATATTTGGTATCAATTTGGCGTCAATTGTGTACGCATGTTTTGATACGTATTTGCTAGCAGTTTGTCGACAACATTTGATAAAACAAATTTTGATGCAAATGGACAGGTACCATTTCTGAAACCAAAATTTGTAGCAAGTATTTGGCATTATTTGTTCGAACAGATTTGGCTATCTGGGTAATTGTGTTTCTATGGTAATATTATCGAGCTATTAAGAAACTTTATGAGTTGTATCTATTCTTTCACTTTAAAACTATAAAAATTACAATATATAAGTTGTACAGACATTAATCGTAAAAATAAAGTAATCTGAAAGAAATAAAATTTTTAAGAATAAATATAGTAATCAGACACAATACGATATACATTTAATAACTTTATTTTTCATTTCCATCTTTGAGTAATATCATAAAAAATAAAATATGTATATACATAAAGACTTGTTAGTATAAAAATGTTTAAAAAACATAATAATATTAATTCAAATATGGGAGAGGGTAGTGGGGAGACGTAGTGGACGAGTTGGCCCGGAGTGGAGAGGAGTAAGAAAAGGGTTTTGAGAGAAGGTAAAGAGTAAGGGAAGATGAAGTAGGGTGCGGAGCTTGTTAAGGAGGTTCGGAGGAAGCCGTGAAAGTGGAGGAGAAGTCGAGGATAGCGTGGTTGAAGAGTAGTGATGAGAGAAAGTAAGGGAACGCTTGAGAGGTTAGGATGAGAAGCAGGAAGATAAAGGGGCCAGGTTACACGATGAGGAAGCTGAGCGAGTTGGCAGCATGGAGTTTCGATCGAGCGATCGATCGACCTGTCGCGAGACAGAGGGATTGTCGATGGTGGCGCGGCATGTACGAAACGGAGCAGGGAGTCATCGAGACGGGTCGATGGATCGAACGATCGAAGGGGCCGGCCATATAGACAGGTGATAGAAGGAGAAGGAGAGAAAGCGACGAGGAAGGGAGTAGATTAAGGGTGAAGATGGACGAGGATAAATTGGTGGATACGAGGAGGGTAAGAGAGAGAGAGAGGAGAAGGAAAGGAGAAAGGAGAGGAGAGAGGAGAAATGTAGGAGTTTGAAGGGGACGGAGGAGAGTCTGTTCGGAAGGGTTAAAGGTAAAGGCGGAGGTGAAAGAGATAAGCGAGGAGAGAGGAGAAATGGAGGAGTTAGAAGGGGACGGAGGAGGACGAAATTACGGAAAGGATGGAGGAGAGTCTGTTTGGAAGGGTTAAAGGTAAAGGCGGAGGTGAAAGAGAGTGAAGGTGGAATAAGGAGGGAAGGAGGCGAGCGAGAGGATGGAAAGAGACGGAAGGAAAAGGGAAGAGCAGTGGCAGAAAGGAAGAAAGTAAAGAGATGGCTGAAGCAAGAGAGGCGGAAGGAGACGGCCGGATGGAAGACGAAGGGAGGGGAAATGAAATATAAGGTCGCAAGGGAAGATGATGTTATAACACAGTTTATTTTCAGAGAGAAGGTGGAATAAGGAGTGAAGGCGGCGAGCGAGAGGAGGGAGAGAGACGGAAGGAAAGGGGAAGAGCATTGGCAGAAAGAAGGGTAGCAAAGAGGTGGTTGAAGTAAGGGAGGCGGAAGGAGATGGACGGATGGAAGACGAAGGGAGGTGAAATGAAATGTAAGGTCGCAAAGGAGGGGAAAGGAATTGTAAGGTCGTGTGGAGAAGGAGATCACGAGAAGGATGGAGGAGAAACGGACAAGGACGAAGTTCAGGGGAAGAAAGGAGGAGAGAAGGTAGAATAAAATAGAGGGGTGTGGTGAGCGTGAGGAGGGTGAGAGACGGAGGGAAAGGAGAGCAGTGGTGGATAGGAGGGAAGCGGAGAGGTGGCTGAGGGAAACGGACGAGGACAGGGAACAGTTGAGACAGGAAGGAGGAAGGCGAAGGTACGCGGAACCGGAGGAAGCAGAAGAAGATAAACAGAGGGATGAAGGAAGAGGGGGGAGGGAGAGGGAAATAGAATAAATTGTAAGGTCGCATATGGCCAGGGCGTGTAAGGGAGTGATTTGTAAGAGGTTTGGGTACGTTCCTCATAAAAAAAAAACGCCTTGTAAACCCTACGGGGATACACAATAAATCTACATACATACATTAATTCAAATATGGTAATAATCACCTATATGATTTCTGTCAATAAACAATTAGATCAATCAACTTATTTATATTCTCATGTCATGTAGTCATGTACATACATTAAATCAGTTAGAGGTAATGTAATTTTATCGTATTTGTGATTTCTAACATGAATGTTCGAAATACAAGTAAATTGTTATACCATTTTTGCGTCTAATTTATTCTAGCTACTCGAATTTTATTTGGTTAACATGAGATGAGGAATCTTACCCGATTAAAACCTTGTTATATATCACATTTTTGTATAGAAAATTAATTTTAAAACGTGCATAACGCAGAGAAAAGGGAAATAAAGAACAGGATGCGGGGGTGGAATCAATATAGTCGGTAATGTAATGTCAAATTCTTCAAAATATTTTATTTATTAGTTTTTACTGTTTAAATGTAATTCAACAGTAATTTATATTTATATTTTTATACTCAATTTTTTCAAATTTATTGTCCTAACAATCAAGATAGCTATAAAAATCTCATCTCTGGGAATGGACACGACACTGCGAAAGCCGGTGAAGAGGCGAGTATGATTAGTGTAAAGACGGCTGTCCAGCAGCAGGTAGGCAGTTGTCGAGCATCGAACGGTGTATATCTCTTGGCTGCACCTATAAAATAAAAAGTGAAAATAAATTGTATACATATAATATCACTATAATTTCAATGTGTAATATATTCAATTTTTGGTCATTAATTTTTGTCACTATGTATACATTTTTGACGTTATTATCAGACAGCCCAATTATTTGAAAAAGCTAACTGGCCATTCTTACGTATAATAGATATAGCGTACACTACCAGTCGAGGCAGCACACCCAGTATGTGGCAAACGCGAATGATTGTTAGACTCCGATGCAGAAGATGGCCTTACTTCCATCCCTCTCTCCTCGTTCGACGAAGCAAGGAAATCGATGACTTTATCGATAATCTTTTTGTTCGATGTTACTCGGGGTTTTCCATTGACACTTACGGCCAAACATAGTTTGACACCGTCAGCGCCAGATCGATTAAACGCATCACGAAGGCTGCTCATATTGATACCGGCAGCAGCGATTTTCGACATCATGTTCTTCGAAATATGATCTCTTAGGCACTGAAGAGTTTCTAGAAATTGCGCTTTCTTCTTTGCGATTGCTGGCCGTTGCAGTAAAGTCTGCAATCTCAAAGCCCCAGCCGTAATTGCTGTATCGCTTACTTTGAAATGAGCTAGTAAACCGTACAGGATCTGGCAGTCAGTTAAGGCATTGTGAGAACCAGCTATAATTCTTTCCCATTCCTCGCCCTTCAAATATAACTTTGCGAGCTCTTCTTGTTTTTTAACTTTTCCTTGTCCGATGAGTGGAATTGTATCGCACACTCCATGAACACCTTTGACAAAACTTTCCAAGAGACCGAGTCCTTGTAGCCAACGCATGATCCGCGGTGGCCTACCCTATCTCCCTATCTTCCAAACCCTATCTCCCTGCTAGAGGTTTCCAGGGAACTCGAACGCTTATACAGAAAAGAAAACTCTTCCCGGATCTCCCGACGGCGTCTCCAGGTCATTTTGGGTTACCCCGACGAACACTCTTACGAGGGCCCGAATTGTATGCGGTTCCGCTGCCAGGTTCCGGAATAGGAACCGGATTCCCTTTCGCCCGACGGGCTATTATTATCATTATTTATTCAGGGATTTCTTAAGCATCAGAATAGTTTTTCGCTTTTGGAATCGAGGATTTCTCTTGCTGGTACTATTGATTCTACAAAAACAACAAATTTAATATAGCGAAGGTACGGTTTTTGAAATACAAAATATTGTTATATAAAACTCACTGCGTCGAGGGACATTCATCAGCAAGGGTGAGAGCCTTTTCTTCTATAATAGCACTCCAGCAGGATCTATCCGCAACTCTAATAAATGCTTCTCCAAATTGTTCTTCGCATTTCTTTAGCACTTGGTGGGTTATCGGTGGAACATCCATTGCTGTGAGTAGTGTTGTCAATTGCTCGTATCCAACACCGGAATCTATGCAACCTTGGAAAATAAAAAAATGGTATTAAACGTTGAACATTTAAATATTTAATGTCCATTAAGATTACGTATTATTATGAAACTTGTTCTGAAAACTAGCATAGCTTGTAACAAAGCAAAAAATATTCTTTGAAAGCCAGCGTAGGTTCTGGCGAAGCATGAAATATTCTATAAAATCTAACGTAGCTGGAGACACAGTATGAATCTGTTTTTGAAAGCCTGCTAAGCTTACGACAAGATGAGAAACTTGCTCTGTAAGCAATTTTAGCTTACAACAAGCTTTAAGGACAAAAAGTCATAAAAAATACTATTATATTACAAATGTAATAGCTTACCAAGAGCAACTGCAGCATTGATTTCGTACAATGATCTTCCTTTCTCTACTGCTGTCCTACTCGATGTGTGAACTTTTTTTATACACAAGCAGTTGTGGCACTTGATTGCGAACACTGAAGCCAAGCCGTATCTCTTTTCAGACTGTAGGAAATCAAAGGAGAGTATTGTGGCACACGAATCGCACTTCATTAGCTTGGAAATTTCAGCAATTTTTATTAATCTGTATCCATGCACTTCACATTTAGGGTTTATTGATTCCATAAATTCTTCTTGATGTATTTTGCGTACTTTTGCTTCTCTAGCTTTTTCCAGGTGTTCAATACTTCGCTTCCTTTGTTCCACGTCTTGCAATTTAGCAAATTTACCACCGATCCTGAGTTGGTTCATTTTGGAAATTTGAATGTTTGTGCCGAGCTCTGACACTTAGATTAGGTTATATCACAAGTACCAAGTGTACCAACTGCACGAACTGTGCGGCGTTGCCAAGCCGCTGCCCTCATCTCGTGCATGCGGAAAATTGTTTGTGTAAAAAATTACATGCACCTTGTGATATCATATCGACTTTTTCCATCGAAAATATTAATGCGAAATTACTGTACTTCAGTAAATCGCCAATAATTTAATCGAAATAATATCCGAAGTAGAGCACTCAAGAGTTGGCACAAGTTAAAAATTAGTCAAGCGACGCGTTAACACACAGTTCATTTTAATCTATTTCAGGCAAAATATTATTCTACAACGTAAAAACTACTTACTAATGGTCTTTTTACGTCGTTACGAAGCTTTGCGATGCATTATCCTATTTTTTAATAATCATATAAATGATTTGATAAAAAAATCATAAACATTGTTTTGACTTCGGCCCTTCATCATCGAACTACCTTAAGGAATCCGTAATTCCGGCCGGCCGACATGTCGAATTACGGATTCGTAATATCCAGATTTCTCATAAAATAAGTTACATAGATTCGTGAATTTTTTTTTATATACTTTTTATATAATAATGCAGTCAGCTAAAGAGCCCGATTTTGCATTTTTGCTCTTAAAAATTTATAATAAATAAAATACGGACTCGCAGCTAACCCAACCCGACAGAGGTCTCCACCGTGACTCTTGCCGACCCTTAAAGGCTATTGTTATACGATCCAAAAAAAGAAGGAAAAAGAACACATAGAAGATTTCGAGTGTCAGTTACAGAGTGTCTGTACTGTGGCATAAATCCCGCATGCTAAAAATGTCGTATATCCCAAACAGGAACGATATACAAGATATCAAGCTAAACAAAGAATACAAGAGCTATGCACTTGTATCTTGCTGTATTCCATCATTTACTATCCCTCTACATTTATGTATCATGAAATAACCATTAAACCTTTTATATTTCTTACAGTAATCATTTTACGTAGTCGTAAATATATGATCGCGCTACTTATTACTACAGTACATTGAGAAATCGATTCAACTCACGACGGTTTCGTTAATATTAACAGTAAAGAACTGAAATTACAACATAATACTAATATGGCATAAAGGCACATAACAGAGTGAATGCGAGCAAATATCTATATTCCTTCTATTTTTTCTGACTTCTGCGGCGTAAATCCTCGCGCGGCGTAAATACCGGAGTTATCCTATACGTGAAAATATTTGTTTACACTGTTTACAAGTTCCTAATCTACTGACAGTACGTCCGCCTCCTCCGATTTTGATGAGCTTTTAGTATGTTATTCTCTAGATGAAAATAAGGGACATGTATTTTTTTATACGTGCCCATATACGTGTTTAAGGGGCAAAACACCCCTTTGAAAAAAATCAGATTTTCTCTTTTGGGCCGAATATCTATCTCCGAAACTATAAAAGATAGAAAAAAATTTTTTAAATAAAAGTTAAATAATTTGAAGAGTATGTACTTTAAAATACCTAATAACAAGAAATTTCTTTAGTTTTTATTTAAAAAAAATAAAAAAATTAAAATATAAAAATTTTTTGTCATTATTCTAAAGTGTTCTTCAAACCATTTAACTTTTGTTTAAAAATATTTTCTATCTTTTTAGAGATAATTTCCGACCCCTTTCTTGTTAGTTTAATTTAAGGTATTTCGAAAATAAACAATTTATTAGAAAATCTTTATTCTATTTTTAAAATAAATAAATAAATAAATAAATAAATTAATTAATTATTATTAAACTAAACAAATAAGAACTTATATTATCTTGTATTACTTTCATAATAAAACAAAAAAGTAAAACAATTTTATATGTATATTTTAATGTTTTGTATTAATATTAGTTTTCTATTTATAACGTCGTTCATTTTTAGTAGATTTATCAAACATTCTCTAACGTTCGTTAGGTCCCTTAATTTCTTCTTCAATGATTTTATAGTTTGTAACTCTTGTAAAATATTATAAGAGTTACAAACTATAAAATCATTGAAGAAGAAATTAAGGGACCTAATTATAGAATACTATAAACAATATATCTTCGTACATACATACATACATAATATGTGGATACAAACATTGTTAGAATATTACTTGTATAAGAAAGTAATTTAGCAGTTTTGTACACGCACGCATGCACACGCGTATATGTATATGTAAATTCTATTATTTCTAGAATTTTAATAATCAAAATATGCTAGTCGCGATATAAAGAGAGACAGTAAACTGAAATAGATTACTTTATTCCCATTTCACTGAAAATTTTATCGAGAGAAAGCCATTTGAGTAATATGTATATTTTATCACAAGAATAAATAATCATACGTATCCAAATTATAAATTATACGATTGCACTTTAGGAATCGGTGTCAGCCATTATATAATTCGGCAAGTAGGGGAGACCAGGGACAAAAGTAACGCGGGATGAACGTAACAAACGTGATTACTAAAAAAATAACATTTATGTACGAATCTATCCGCTGTTATACAATGTCTTTTGAACCCCTCCCTCACCTCAGTAGCGCTCGAAGGTCTGTCATGAGAAGTTGTGTGTCTATTGTGTCGATGCCATAAAAATATGGTCAAAGTAAGTCTATTTTGTGTTTTCTTATTTTCTCAATATTTCATTGGAAATTTGGTTTACCTCTTTATATATTGTTTATTATAAATTCATTCATTCATTCACATTCATAATGGCGCAATAGTCCTATTATAGTCGGACCTGGGCCTCCCCCAAAGTCATGTGCTTGTGGTGCGCACGCAGGTTGTACACAAGCACATGGGACCTACAGTTTTAACGCCGAATCCGAACGGCAAGTAGAGGGGGTTTCGAGGCAAGGGATACTCCTGACGGGCTGCCATTCCGTCGAGGTGGAGAAACAAGCGATACAATTTTATTTATTTTAGTTCTACCAGGACTGGATTCGAACCTGAGATTTTTGGTTTAGCAGACCAGTGCGTTGTCTGCTACGCCACGCTCGCTCTCGTTTATTATAAATAAGTCACTATTTCTTTAAGTAGTTTGATACATATTTAGGTTATTTTATAATAATGAATATTTGACCAATTGTGGCAAAAATATAAGACGAGACAAAAGTAACAGTCTGTTACTTTTGTCCCGAAAACAAAAATTGTTTTTGGTGTTAATTTCTATTAATTTATATATATTTCTTTTATAAAAATATTCTTATATATTATTTTAGAATGCCGAATATACGGAGAAGGAAGACAAGTAGAGGTTTAGTAACGTCTGTTTAAAATAAATAAAAATGTCCAGAACTATTTGAAAAAAGTTTTTAAGAACTAAAACGTTTCACTACATTGATTATATGTTCATTTTTTTTTATTTTACCTTGTTAAAATCAACCTTGAGCTCTGTTACAACCAGCCCTAGGGGTAGGGATAATCGTAACAAATCTCGATCTTCATATAAAATTGATTTTTCTGCGTAATTATAAAATGTGGATAAATTTTATCTATACCATAATGTAAGTAAAGAATGTATTTACTTTATGGAAAAGAAAAGTTTGTATATAAACAAACGAATCGAAGATATCAACACAAATGAAAAAATTGTTACGTTTGTCCCTGGTCTCCCCTACATTTACATGTAGAGAAGTTTTTTATATAATTTCCATACATATATTTGCAAATGGAAAGTATAATTATCTGAGCATCATTAATTATATTCACTTTGTAAACCAATGCATTCTATACATATAAGCTTCATAAGAAGATGCTCTAAAAAGAATGCTACTAGTGCGAATTTTTTAAAAATCTCTAGTTTGTTTCTCAAACGAGAATATTATTTTTGTTTTTTCGGACAAGTCATACATTTTTAACGTAGAAATTTTGCGCAAATTAAGAATATTAAAGTCATAAAATATAACTGACAACTTCAGTAAAATAAAATATTCAATAAAATAAATTTAACAGTATAAGATCAATCTAAATAGCAAATTGATGTGTAGATAAAACAAATAAATTTTCGTATTTAGACGTTAAATTTTATTTTATTTAATCGAGTAAAAAATAACTTTGAAGCTGAGAGATTATTATCAGAGGAAGTACTGCGAACGATGAAGTGCACATTCGTGGATGATAAAGTCCCATACAGCACAAAATGTTTTTTAAATATTTTTAAAATATTTTTTAGGAAGATTAAAATAATTTAAAATAATTTACAAAAATATTTTTAGAATGTTTCTATGTCCGTCAGATCATGTCAGAAAAATATTTTCAAAAATATTTTTAAAAGATTGCAAATAAATATATTCAATAATATTTGTAAAATCTTTTAGAAATATTGTTTTAAAAAATAAAATATGTTTATAATAATTTTAAAAATGCTTTAAAAATGACATAAATATGAGTCATTTAAAGGTATGTATATACCGTTATGCTGTTGTGAATTAAGAATTTTAGAAAAACAAAAAAAAATACATTTATTATATATATGTCGTGTGTGCATACAGCCGCGCGGTCACCCATCCGAGTCAGTACCGCACCTAACGTCGCTTGACATCGATGATCGAACGGACTAGTGGTGATCCTTTGATTCTGACGCTTCCTTGTTGCTTATACTTCTATATAACATATCTTTATAGTGTTCAAAAATCGTGTAATGATAACCGGCAAATATTAAAAATAATAACGCAATTACAATTAATGTACAATAATTATTAATATAAAATTCGTATATTTAACATAATATAATATTAATATAATAACGTTAACAACATGCATGATAACGCCTAAAGACGCTACCTGACAAAATAAAGAATTTATTTAATGAATTGAATCAAAGTTGAAAAATAATTAGGAATTAAATTTAAAGAAACAAATCTAAAAAAATCTATTCTTTATGTATGTGTGTGCATATATGTTCACGGAGTAAGTTATAGTACCTACTATTCAATTCAATTCAAAGAGTACTTTATTTGCCCCGAAGGGGCCTTATAAAGGGCGTTTTTACGGAACGTTTATAGTACCTACTATATTTTCAATTATTCTTATAATATTTCTGCAATGTTGTTCTAATATTTCAACGAAATGTTGCAATTGTCTTTACAACATTACATTGCAACTTGTAACGTTCCTGGCAATGTCTTGCAAGCTTCTATGCTGTATGGGTCTGTTTTAATTAAGAAAAACTCAAAAAATGAAAATAAAATTGTCGTGTACCAAATTTGGTCTTAAAATGACGTCTAATTCATGTCCTTTTCATGACGTCATACTTTCATATCTACAATAGTACGTCAAATACACGTCATATAAAGGACATATGACGTCGTGGACGAAATATGATCTTAAATTGACGTCAATAAGACCATGTGTGCTACCTGGGATATTTACATGGGAAGTATATATATATATATATATATATATATATATATATATATATACAATTTCTGTAACTTTTAAAGTAAATATCTCAGAAACGGGTCGGACAATCGATCGCAAATTTAACACAGGTTTTTGGGATATATAAGTGCACAATCTCTGTAAATTTCAGCTTTATCCCTTTATTTTGACATAAGCGACATACATCTTTAATTAAGAATATTTTATAATATTTCAAAAATATTTTTGAAAATATTTGAAAAAAGATTATAAAACCAATAAGAAATAAAAATATTTTTTAAATATTTTGAAACAAGATTATGATACAATAAATATGTAGATTTGAATTAATATTTTAAAAATACATTTCAAATATTTAAGAAAATTTTATCTGGGTGATAAAAAAGAACGTTTTTAAAAATATTTTTAAAAGATTCTTAAAATATTCTTTAAAAAGTTACCACAAAAGGTTTTTAAACCATTTTAAAATATTCCTAAAACCATTTTAAAATGTTTCTCGCAATATTTTTATAGAAATATTTAGAAATATTTTTTGAAAACATTTTGTGCTGTATGGGAAAAGGTGAAGCATTACGCATAATGGCGGCATGTGAGGGGGGATCAAAATTTCAACCAATCAAAAATGTCACCCATTTGGTAATGCGCGTATTTCAAACGTGAATGACTAATCAGAAATAAAAACACAGTATTTATATTAGAACTAAAAATGTGTATTCATAAATATTAATATAAACTAATATTGTACACTAATAAAAACTAAAAAAACTTGATTTAAAATGTACCCCGCATATTCTTTCTGCAAGTAATTTTAATAAAAATTATTGTATTCAGAAATTTAGCCCCTCCTCCGCCTACATGTGTACGTCTATACATGCATACCTACATATCAGTAAATTACTTCCTTTAGCACTGAAATAAATTTGTAAATTTCTCAAACTTTTTTTGTTTATAACTTTTAAATAAGCAATGACCGCCGATTAAGTTATAAGGAAAAGTTACTCAGGATCACGTCCTTGACAACATATGTTAAGGTCATTGAAATCGGTGAGATTGCCCTCTTTCTGTATAATTACCTTAATGAGAAATTAATTAGTACAGATACGCGAATCAGGATGCGTCCGTGCGATTTGACGAATAGGAGCAGCCTAACGTTGCTACATGTGTGGAGAAATATTAGGAGGAGCGCTTTATAAATAACAACGGCTACGCACGAATGTCGTTCATGTATAGCCGTTGTTATTCACTTAGCACTTCTTCCAATGCCTCGTCACGCACCTAACAACATGAACGTTAGGCTGCTCCTTCTCATTGAATTGCACGGACGCATCTTGAGACGGGATTCTGTAACTCCTTAACGATAGTTTTGGTATCGTTGCGTAGCTTTTTTACCATATACATATAATACTTGTGCAACGATTCCTGTCGTTAAGAAGTTACAGAATCCCGCTCCTGCAATTCGCGTATCTGTATTAAGTATAATTTCTCATTAATTATTAGAAAACTTACAAAATAATAAAAGACTTTTCGATTCAGTTTTTCCTGCTCTACCTGCCCACGAACAGTGGTCCGCATATTACGTGATACTAAAATATTTTACAATATTTTTGAAATACATGTATACCTCTATTTCTTTGTTCCTCTCTCTCTCTCTCCCTCTCCCTCTCCCTCTCCCTCTCCCTCTCCCTCTCCCTCTCCCTCTCCCTCTCCCTCTCCCTCTCCCTCTCCTCTCCTCTCCCTCTCCCTCTCCCTCTCCCTCTCCCTCTCCCTCTCCTCTCCTCTCCCTCTCCCTCTCCCTCTCCCTCCCTCTCCCTCTCCCTCTCCCTCTCCCTCTCCCTCTCCCTCTCCCTCTCCCTCTCCCTCTCCCTCTCCCTCTCCCTCTCCCTCTCCCTCTCCCTCTCCCTCTCCCTCTCCCTCTCCCTCTCCCTCTCCCTCTCCCTCTCCCTCTCCCTCTCCCTCTCCCTCTCCCTCTCCCTCTCCCTCTCCCTCTCCCTCTCCCTCTCCCTCTCCCTCTCCCTCTCCCTCTCTCTCTCTCTCTCTCTCTCTCTCTTGAATAAAATAAAATAAAATGCAAGGCTGAAATTTTGAATATGCATATTCTCCGATCGTTTCCGAATTTTCCTACGTTGTTAAGTTTCGCCAATTTTCTCGCACTATATCCATCTTTTCACATACATTGCCGGCATTTAAGAAACTAGATCAAGCACTTTTTCGCTTCTTTATTATTGTCCGCGAACAGTGTTCACATTATTATTGTTACGGTTCTCACAAGAGCAGATCTTTTCTACAAATGATCACGACGATTCAGCAATATGCGAATACTTTTGCATTCTAATTCGTGAAAAATATCATGATAAATAAACATAATATACAAAGATAACATAGATAATATATAAAGATTGATTCCTTGCTGCATAGTCTCCCATATATGGGATACTTGTCTTTTGGCAGTATTTCTATTTTGCATTAACAATAAATTGTAAACAAAATATCAGTTGAAATTAACATCTTTTTTAAGTTTATGCTAGAAAAAAGAAGATAATATTTATGTCCTGAAAATCTTTATTAATGTATTAATAAAGATTGATATTTTATTAACATTTTATTAAATTACTTTGTGAAAACAGATTGACATACATGTCTCTTACTACCTTTCATTGGGAGTGATTCGATGGGTAATCAGCCTACACATTTTATTATTAATCTAATTTGATACCATAGGAGCCAAATAAGGTCTACTATTAACGGCATATCAAGGGAGTCTATGAAACGGTCCCATTCCAGACACTTTTTGGTATTAATTCCACATAAAGCAATAGACAAGATATCAAATTTTGAATTTGTGAACTTTATAATTATGACTAGATGTCATCAACTTAGTTTGTAAGTAACGGTTTTATTATAGCACACTGAAGATGGCCTTATTTCAGGTCGAAACGTACATGTCATATATATTATATTTATTTAAATTATAATATATTCTTAGTACGTGCATCCAGCTTTGTTCGTTAACCCTTTTTATCTCCTTTGTTTTTAATTTTTAAACCTTGATATATTATCTTTATTATTGTTTTTGAGATTATTGATTTGAAATCTGTACTCCAGATTAAAAAATTTTAAATAGCAGATCTAATATGGCGGCCAAAATAACTAAAAATTTTGAAAAATTACTTATATTTAGCGGAAATCTTATATTTATATTTGAGACTCCTCGCCAAATCTTCGTCGTCAGTTTTGGGTTATTTTGGGTATTAAAAGTGAGCTTTTTCGTTAAAGTATAACAAAAATTTCTTTAATATTGAATCCACCATTTAAAATTTCCAAATTTTAATTGTAAATTTGACATCAGAAACTTAAAAAATTCGATCTTACGTATAAAATTTTAGTTATATATAAACCATGGTTCAATTTTTTTAACTTAGCCACCATATCGGATTTGCCATTTTTTAAATTTTTATTTCAGATTTACAATCAGCGATCCAAAAATCTCCACGCATATATAGGATTCAGCAAAGTATGTTCAAAAAATTTTTTGCAACAAAGGGATAAAAAGTTAAGAATTGAAATAAGAATTAAAATTTTGTGATATTTAATATTTCTTTTTCCTAATTAAAAGGCGTTTATAAAATATAACGTCAGAATGTTTATAAAAATAACATAACTTAAATATATCATAGTGTCAAGCATCACATAAGACATGAAAGATCAGTTTTATTTAAATTTTCTCAATAATGGCATTTTTCGAAAATAATCTTTGATATTACTAAATAATATTGTAGAACATAAAACTCAAAACGTTTAGTGGTCGAACAGTTTCATCAAGTGTGAGAGAACAGATGAGATTATGCAGTTTCCAAATAATAACCTCTAATGGCATCGAGATCACCGTGTTTTCTTCACGAAGAATAATGTCAAAAGTGGGCTATCTAATTATAGCTGAAGAAAACCGCCTAAAGTGGGACTTCGGGTTAGATACACCGTTAAGAAACAACGTACGCCGTTAAAAAACAGTGCTACTAGTTTCGCGATTTTACGACATTTTTGAAATGCGATGCTCAAGAGAGACTGATTTGACATACTATCCATTTATGTAAAACACGTGCCAAGTATGGAAACAAAACTTCAAAGTCTTCAAAATATAAAGACTGTTTATTTCTCGAAACTGTATCTTCATACAATATATCAGTTGTAAATACAAGGGTAAAATCATGCATTTCGAATTTTCAAAATACTGTAAGTGTAATGGATAGATAACACTACTCATCAAAAGAATGCACAAGAACAAAAGTAAATGTTTCTCATAGGCTTTTAAGTTAAAATATAAAAAGATAAAAGTTAACAAAATAAGTATTGCTTTTATTCCTTACGTAATATATTAACAAAAGAATTGTCTGATTCCGTAGCACCGTCTAAAAATAAAGAAGAAACCCGGGAAAAAAGGATTAGATCTGACTAGATCAAATTATATCTCAGCAGATCAAATTTTATCTGGTCAGATATGCTCAGATATTACTTCTCATGTCTGTGCAGATCTGGTCATATATGTTCATATATAACTATATATAACTATATATGGGGTGTAATCTGGTCTTCGACGGCTTAGATCGGACCATATTTGTTCAAATCAGACCATATCTGCGTTTGTAATATTACGTTTGCATTGCACGAATAATATTTCTATAACATATCAAACGCAACATTGCATTTAAAATATTTCTGAAAAATTTCTGAAAGATTGCGTAGGTAATGAAAAATTGAATTGCAGGCAGTGAATTTCTACAATATTGCAGAAGAAATATTGCAGATGTAATGGTTTAGAAACATTTCTGATACATGATAAAACTATTATTTACATTTACATTGCACGCGTTATATTTTTGAATGTTTCACATACAACATTGCATTTGTAATATTTCCGAAAAATTGCTGACAGACTTTAGAACTTATAAAAAATTAAATTTATTATTATATAATTATTGCATTTTATTGCATTTTTTCTCTTTTATTAAGAATTTTCTGATATTCCAAATTTTGTCATATGGCATTTTTAATATAAAATATAAAATATTTAATAATATTTAATATAAAATAATATTCGACGTTGACCGGCAAAAAAGATTTATTCGTATATCTGTATTGTTAATATTATTATGCGATAGCTTTATGTTCATCAAAATAAGCAAGTATAAGAAAGAAAGAAGCGTCAGAGTCAGAGGATCACCACTACCCTGTTCAATCATCGATGTCAAGCAACAAGGTGCCGGTATACTACTTGGATGGGTGACCGGCTGAGAGAGCTGACTTCGGACAAACGCGCGGCGGCTATACGCACATGGCTTAATATATTTTTTTTGTTCCGGTAACAAAATATTTCATTTTTCACATATCAACAAATAGTTTTTACGTCAGTAACAAAATTTTTTTTGATAATACAAAACATTTTTCTTAGTGTAAAATGTATTTGAAATATTTCTGAAGTGTTTCTGCAATATTTCGTAGATATATTTCAGAAATATTTCATAATATTACCAAAATATTGCCGAAATCTTTCAGCATGATTGCATTTGAAATAATTGCGGACATTGAAACATTGCCGAAATGATGTAGAAACGGTCGTGAAATATTTCTGAAATATTAAAGAAAGGTGTAATATTTCAAATGGAATTTTGCAGAAATGTTTCTGAAATATTACATGCCGAGTGGGTTATATCTAAAATACAAAAGACAATCACAGAAATATAAAAGTTATTTCGTACATTGTAAGCTTACAGATGATGGATAAACAAAAGTGAAAAACGTTCTCAATTTGACTATTATTTAATAGCTAGATTACATGAAAAATTTTGTTGAAGTTATTTGGAGACTTGCATAAATAATTACCAACTCGAATAAGAATTATTAGAGACTTTACATTTTTTACTTTAATTAATAAGAATTATTTACTGGTTCTACAGGGTGTAACAATAAGGTCGGGAATTGATTGTTGTAAAAAAAAACAGAAAAAAATTATTTTTAAAAATTTAATTGCATTTTGTAGACGCATTCAATTTTGCAAAATTGCAAATGTAAAGATTCATAAAAATTAATATTATTATTCGATTCCTTTCATTATTCTACGTATAAAAGTATGAAGGCAAAGTTATCAAAAAGTGAATACTTTATGAGATATCTTATATTTTATATTAAAAATGTCATGACAAAATTTAAAATATCTCAGGAAATTCTTAACAAAAGAAAGCTTTGTCTTAGTGTTTTGAAAACGTCTCGACAAGGGTTACAAGAATATGACATAAAAAATAGGGGTCCCCGTTTAAAGAACTCAATGTGACTTTGATGTGACTTTCTCAAGATTGTTCAAGGTCAAATCAATATCACCACATAATGAATAACTTGGTACCCTACAATTTTTGTATAAAACATTTCTTCCGAAAACGTCATCTTTCCGAGATAATTCAGTGTCCCGACCTTTTTGTTATACCCTGTGCAAATGTCGAATCATCATACGATAGATGGCATTTGATAAGATCCGTTTCTCGTATTTAAAATATGACAAATGATAGTATAAGAACGGAATATAAATCAATTGTACGATACAACATCAGTTGCATCAGTATATAAATCAAGTGTACGGTACAACTTATATCATCAGTTGTATCGCACGCTTATAATAAAGTGGCACACAATTTCGAATTAAATCGATATATTTATGGTTTTATAACATTTTACATCCCTTCTTAATTTTTAATTATATCTGAGCAGATCTGGATGCATTCGGTAAATAATTATATCTCGGCAGATAAAATTATATCTAGTCAGATCTGGTTATATATGTTCAAATCTGGCCAGATACCCTGGCGAAAATAAGAAGCCTTATAGAGCGTTGACAAACGTTTGGTGAGGGTTTTCTGAGCGTTTATATGCTTTCAAACGTTGTAAGAACACTTACACAACGCTGTTGGGTTGTAAACGCTTTCGGAACGCTTATCAAACGCTGTATAAAACGTTTCGTGAAAATTCTGTAATGCTAAGCCAACGCTTTTCAGAGAACGCTTAGTGAACGCTAATACAACTTCGTATAGAGAGTTTGCTGTCAGACTTTACAAACGTTTATCAAACGCTTTTCCCAACGCCGTAAGACAAGCGTTTTCCCTTTGCTCAGCAAATGCTCTTCTAACGCGGCGAATTGTAGGGCGTTTGTGCAAACGGTTTGAGAACGCTTAAGAAACGCTTTATCCGGCGCCGTAAGACAAGCGTTTTCCTTCCGTTCAACAAACGTTCTTCTAACAATGCCGCTAGGCGGCGCATCTTTCTCGCATTTAAAATACATCTAGCCGCGTATATAAGCAGACCCTCTGCGAGGCGAAAAGCAGATTTTAACATTTAACGCTCTTTCCGCCGTTTCTTCTAACGACAAGAGTAAACGCTTGTTAAACGCTCAATAGAGGCTGCACGCAGTTTCCAATGATGAAAGCAAACGCTTTCGACTTATTAACAGAGGATCTCTAAATGTTTTAGGCCCGGTCTACAATGGATGTATTGTAGGTCGTAAGTCGTAAGAATTGGCCAATCACAGTTAATTATTCTTCGACCGCAAGAAGAACCCTAAAGCGATGCAATTTCCGCTTTTCAAAACGCTTTTCAAACGGATTACTGGCCGTTTTCAAACGCTCAACAAACTCCCGTAAACGCTGTGCAAACGCTGTGAGAATGCTGTGCAAACTTTCAAAACGCTTAATACAAACGTCTTTCAAACGCTAAAGCGTTGCAATTTCTGCTTTTTAAACGTTTTACTGACCGATTCTAAACGCTCAACAAACTCCCGCAAACGCTCACGTAAACGCTTAACAAACGCTTATAAAACTTCCTATTTTCGCCAGGGTAGAGACAATTTACAGATCAAATTATATCTGGCCAGATCTGATGAACCAAATCTGGTCACATCTCGGCAGATCTAATTCTTTTTTCCCGGGAAGTAAATAATAATATGCTTTGTGAACTGAGCGTTCTAGTAAACTATTCCTTAAGTTTAGTGATACTATTTAACTATCATACGTAATTGTGCAATATTTAGAATAATAGAACGCTCAGCACACAAAACATATTATTATCACATATTTACATTTTCCTTTATTTTCAGACAGTGCTACACGGAATCAGAAAATTACTTTATTTATTTGTTACGTAAAGAATAAAAGCAATATTATTTTGTTAACTTTGTTAACTACAGAAAAAGGTCAAGGACTATGTATGAGCAACTGAAGAGCATACACCAGCTCTGAACGCCATGTAAACGAGAGCTTATTCGTTAACTGCTCTTCTACAAAAACTATTTGTTGGACACAATTTTGCTAAAGAAAGGAGTTGTTTCTTTTAACATAGAGAATCACATCTTATACTCCACATGTGCGAATTTTGGGACACCCTGCTATAGAAATAAGTTTTATAAATGTTCGAGGGTGGTTTGATACGTTTGGTAAATTTGTATGAGATGGGGCGTTACAATCCATTTGGTGGCGTGATGCCTGGAAAATTCAACTCTTCAAACTCCTCCAGGTCAAATTTCAACCAGAAGTGACACGGTTGTTCACGTTCGGTAGTCGTTTAAAGCGAAATTTTTTAAATATTTTTTGGAACAAGATTATAAAACAATAAATATGTAGATTTGAATTAACATTTCAAAAATATATTTCAAATATTTAAGAAAATATTGTCTGCCCATACAGCACAAAATGTTTTCAAAAAATATTTCTAAATATTTCTATAAAAATATTGCAAGAAACATTTTAAAATGGTTTTAGGAATATTTTAAAATGGTTTAAAAACCTTTTGTGGTAACATTTTTAAGAATATTTTAAGAATCTTTTAAAAATATTTTTAAAAATATTCTTTTTTATCACCCAGGCAAAATTTTCTTAAATATTTGAAATATATTTTTGAAATATTAATTCAAATCTACATATTTATTGTATCATAATCTTGTTTCAAAATATTTAAAAAATATTTTTATTTCTTATTGGTTTCATAATCTTTTTTCAAATAGGTAGTAAAGGTTAGAGAGCGGTAGAGTGAAGACGAAGCAGAGAGACGGAAAGGAAAGTTAAGCAAGTAAGCAAGTAAGGAAGTGAGCGTAAGGCCAGGAAAGCGGAAAGGAGATTGCAGGGAAAGCGAGAAGAAGAACTGAAAAAAGGAAGAGCGGGAGTGAGTGAAGCCGGGGAAGTAAGAACGAAGCGGAGAGGACAAGAAATATATAGCAGAGTGACAAGGGGGGTGAGAATGCCGAGAGAAGGACAGAGGAGGGAGGAGGATGGCTGAGGAAAGGAAATTATGAAGGAACTAAGGGAAATGCGACAGGAAATCCTGGAAGAAGTAAAGCGGGAAGGAAAGGAACTAAGGCAGGAAATGAGGGAGATAAAGAGGCAGCTGGAGAGGCTGGAGAGGAGGCAGGATGTAGGGAGTCAAAGTAAGGAAGGAGGAGGTCGAGGAGAGGTGGAGAAGAGGAGAGTGGATGAGAGCGATAAAGAGTCAAACGTGGAGGAGAAGCAGAGGGGGGAAAAGAAAGAAAGAGAAGAGGAAAGCGGCAAAGGAATGATAGTGGAGGAAAGACCGAAGCATGAAGGAGGAAAATACACAGAAAGAGGATAGGGTGATAAAGGATGGAGTAGGAGTTGGTGGGAGGAGATGACAAGCGAGGAGGAGGGGAAAAGCGAAGAATCAAAGAAATCTAGTGAAGAGGAAGAAAAAACGGTGGAGAAGGAGGACAGAAGGAGGAGTGGAAGAAGCGAAGTTAGAAGAGACAAAAAAGAGAAGGACGAAAGGAAAGAAGGTAGCAAGAAGAGATTGGAGGAAGATGACAGGAGAAGAGAGAGCAAGCGGAAAGGAAGAGACACGCAAGAGAAGATAACGGTAAGAAGAGGTGATATGAAAACAGAAG
>NW_027249414.1:0-60000 GCF_030848795.1 Temnothorax nylanderi
TGAGCAGGCAGATTAAATGTTTGAGAAGAGGTGGCATGTCGTTCAGATCTCCTGAGCGATGGATCAGGCAGGGTAAAGAGCTCACGTAAATATAATGGAGAACGCATGTGAATGATTCGATACATCAGGCAGCTGAGAAAATAAAGCCTTCTGTTCTCAACCAGGAGCCAGCCTAGTCTCCGCCTAAACGGAGTAATATGTACGTCACGCCTAAGATTGAAGATAAACCGTATACTGCAATTAACCAGCCTCTGAAGTTTAGTGTTTAGCTCGCTGGTTAGACCATGATATACCAAACAGCAGTAGTCAATATGAGGCAAGATCAAGGTGACAACAAGCTTTACTCTTAATGCGGTAGAAAGACTGTTTTTGTTGAACCTAATTTTATGTAACGCATTATGAGACAAGCGAAATATGCCTCTTCCACGAAAGATTAGATGTGAAGATCACCCCCAAGTTCCTCACCTCAGTCACAAAAGGCAGGGGCATATTATCTACAATGACAGGCGGTAGAATATCGAGGTTGAAGTTACTAACATGTGCCTGACTCCCGAATACCATGACGCTTGATTTAGACGGATTAAGTTTGAGACCATTTGAGCGAGCGTAATCGAAGATAGCATTAGCATCTTTAGTAATCAGCTCAATACCCTGAAGAATGTAAGCCGGTGGACACCTGTAATAAATTTGAACATCGTCAGCAAATATCATATAATCTGAGTAGCGCAAGACACAACCTATGTCATTCACGTAGAGGGAGAACAAAGGAGGACCCAACACGGAACCCTGAGGTACGCCACCCAACGTAAACAGCCAACTGGAAAATTTACCAGTCTCATCCACCACTGCCTGAGACCTTCCAGTCAGGTATGAGAAGAGCCACGCCAGAACAGCATCAGAAAAGCCCAACACCTTCAACTTTATGAGAAGTCGAAGGTGCGGGACCGTGTCGAAGGCTTTACTGAAATCGAACAGTATCATGATTGTAATCAGCTCCTCGTCAATCCCCTTCTTTATGTCATCGCAGACCCGCAAGAGAGCAGACTGGGTGTTATGACCAGGGTGGTGTGCAGACTGTCTGGGATTTAAGAGATCATGATCTTCTAGATAGTGTGCAATCTGCGAGGCTACAATCTTTTCAAGGATCTTCGACAGCTCAGGCAGATTAGCTATTGGTCTCGTATCGGACGGAGACAATGGAATACGGACTTTAGAGTGAGGGCGGATCAGGGCACGTTTCCATTCAGACGGAAACGTGGAGGTCTCCAGCGATCTGTTAAACAACTCCACGAGCCATGGGCCCACAACTGACCAAGCAATCCGCAGGACAAACATTGGAATGCCATCCGAGCCTGACGCGTAAGAGTGAAGGGGTCCATCTGCAAAGAGCCTAAGGACTTCACTAGGCGTTACAGTGGAAAAGCTAAACTCCGGACGCAGGGACGGTCTAACAACCTGGGCAGTAGCTGAGACAAAGTCCACATAAGTACACGGCGACTGAGCATCAGATACAGAAGCAAAATACGAGTTCAACTGGTCAGACGCAAAAAAGTGTAGAGGAGAAACTAAAGTTGATTTGACCAATCCAAGACGCGCCAGCTCCCTCCATAGCTTGTTTGAGTCAGTGATCTTGATTAAAGAGTTGAACTGGAACTCACTTTTCGCACGCTTAATATCCGCATTGAGCTGATTTCGAAAAAGTCTATAGGTGGCATAGCCTAGCGAACTATTAGAACACCTCGCACGCTTATACAATCGGTTTCGTTCACGGAGCCGGGTCACGAGATCCTCGGTGAGCCACCGCACAGGGGGCTTCCTGATCACAAATTCTCGTATCGGAGCGTGCACATCCAATGCTTCAAGCAAGGTCTCCGACAACACCGCACAGAGATTATCAACACCAGAACCCGTCCGGTCACCCTCAGCAATGGCCCGAATGCGCATCTGGAACGCAGAACCACCCTTGATCGACCGCAGACAGTCTCGAAACTCGTCTCCATCGATACTCTTATAGCTTCGCCTTGAGACAGTACGCTCAAAATCCATGCCCGTCCTCGATGAGAGCGACAATTCAATAAGGTCATGTCCGGCTATAAATGGGCATTCAAATTTGACAAAAGCCTGGACCTTATCGCTGTCATCCACCGCCAAGACGTCAAGCCACGAGTCGGAAGTAGCTGTATGATGTGTAGCGCCCGAACGCACAATACTCATTGACAAGCTTGACATTAGTTCACGGAGGTAGCTTGCTTCATAATTAGTCGAAAAAAGGTTACAATTTAAATCACCGCCAATGATAACATTCTTGTATAAGTGCAAAACTCCCGTAAGTGCCTCTTCAAAATCATGTAAGAGAAGACCCTTTGGTCTTCTATAGACCGACGCAAACAATACAGCCTCGTCATTAGGCAGGCGAGTATCAATAATAAGGTACTCAGGAGCATTTTCCACTCCTGCGGAAACGGCAATAACCTTGGCTTTAAGTGTGTTGTGAACATAGCAGGCAACTCCTCCACCCCTCCTACCCTCACGATCATGACGAACTAAAAAGTATCCATCCAACGCCACTATCCATCCCTCTGTTTGAGCACGCGTCTAGCTCGTTTATTTGAGATTATTGCATCACGGACAGCGCCAGACGCCACAGTGACCTCAAGCGAACCAGTATCATTAGTCTTCGAGGAACGGCCGATTGCGATTGCGATAACAATTGCGATTGAGTGCCAGTGTCCACAGGAATAGCCATATTACCAAAATCAAATGATCGCGCTACATCTCCCACTTCAGGAGTAGAAGGCATATTTAATGAGGCAGATAAAGTTTTACAACAAGCATCCGCGTACTTTGTTACAGAGTATGGCTTGATACATCCTGGATGAAACACTCTTCTGCACTCGCACTCAACAAAATTAGTCGCAATCGACTTTTTGCACCTGGTGCACGCACGCGGCTCCATTTATTTTCGGTCGGTAGTCGCTTATTACTTAATATAACTAAAGAGACGCCCCAGCTCTAAGCAGAGAACTTTCATTAGCGAAAAGTTTACACAGACGCATGCGCACCAATGGTCCTCTCAGCAGCACCGTATGCGATTCGATCCAGCCGTATTACATGCGTACCAGCCTGGATAGATAGTGAGGCGGAAAAGTTACAGGCGCATGCGCAACTAGAGGTCCTCCTCGCAGTTCAGTATTGTGATTTGATCAAGCAGCATTACATGCGTACCAACCAGACAGTCGAGCGGGCAGCGCACACGGCGCATGCGTACAAGAGCACGAGCAACCCAGTGCAGAAGGAGCAGGTGGATATGTACACTCAAGATCCTCGCCAAACACTGCATAAAAGTTAGGTTAAGGCCCAAGCAGACTCGTCACCAGAATATTAAGCATAACGGTGTCGAGTACGGAAGAACTAATTTCTGTTCGCCACAAGCAGCGAAAAACTTGCATATGTCTGTAACAAAAATCGCCCGAAGGCAGCCTGCGGCAGAGATATGCTTTATCCAAGTAGGAGCGACAAACAGACGTGCACGCTGTACTCACCGAGAGAGAGAGAGAGAGAGAGAGAGAGAGAGAGAGAGAGAGAGAGAGAGGGAGAGGGAGAGGGAGATGGAGAGGGGGAGAGAAAGAGAGAGAGAGAAAGAGAGAGAGAGAGAGAGAGAGAGAGAGAGAGAGAGAGAGAGAGAGAGAGAGAGAGAGAGAGAGAGAGAGAGAGAGAGAGAGAGAGAGAGAGAGAGAGAGAGAGAGAGAGAGAAAGAGAGATAATTTATTATGCCCAAGCAAAGGCTAAAGGGCAAAAAAGTAATATAGCAGTTACAATAATATCGCAATTACAATAATATAGCAGTTACAAGATGCAGAGATACAATGAGATGTAAACAAAAGCGAAATATAGCGGTCAGAAGTTAGTATGATGTGCATGCTCTCTCTCATAAGGCAAGCAGCAGCAATCTCAATAATATACCCTGTAAAAAAACTAAGAATTAACGCAACTTAACTAATAATAAGTACAGTGAAAAAGAATAAGATAAGGAGCAGTATTACCAAAGAAAACTAAATAGTGTATATAAAACTAAGAACTAAGGCGCAGCGCAATTTATGAACTAATAATAAGGAATGAAAGCACTAGAAGTTCTATACCAGAAACAATGTTATCCAATTTCACGTGCAAGCAAGTCGATATGTCCACGAAAGGAATAAGCGTTGAGTTCAGCAAAACGTATCCCAGAAGAATTACATGTTGATTAAGCCGAACGATCAAAGAACAAGGAACGAGCCGGTCGGACCAGTCAGATAAGCTTAGCTAGATCAGTGTCGGAATCAATATGAATAACAGGTTGACCATCAGAAGACCTAACACATATTTGACCATTCCTTACCCAGACATTCTTATACGACCTCTCTTTAGCAACACTCTTAGCCCGTTGTAACATGTCGTAAGTGCTCTTGGATAACAACTCGTTTACATAAATGTAACGATCTGAGTTACCACCGCATACGTCCTTACATTTGAGAACACCCTTTGCCCGCTTTTTTGAAATAACCATATCGCGCACGGCACTCGAGGCCAAGGTAACAACGACTGAGCCGGAAGATGCAGCAACAGTGGAAGTCGCCGACAGTGCCTTCTTAACAGTTCTGACACCGAGAATATGGCAAGACAAGTCAGGAACGTCCAATGCCTTTAGCACATTCCTGGCAAGCTCAGATGGAGCAACAGATAACGCCAATGGTAAACCCGAAATGATTAACTCATTTCCCCCATGAGTTCCCTGAAATGACTGAGCAGATTTTAAGTCGTGAATTTCGCGAATAAGTTCAGCGTTATCCTGCTCCAATTTGGCAATGCGCTGACTATTCTGACTAACGGTGTCAGCAAGCCGATTCAAGTGATTAAGTTTATCACTTAGTTCTTTGTTAGTACGTTGCTGACCGTCCATAAAAGCGGAAAACTTCGCAATCAATCCACGCAAAAGATCATTGGTAGAGTCATGTATAGTGTCATGCATAGTGTCATACGTAGTGGAATGCATACGTGCACCGCCAAGCGAGGCATCAACAATGTTAGATACTTTAGTAAATGGCATATTTAAAAATTGTAATTCACAACAAGCACTAGCGGACTTCGTACCTACGTAAGCTTTGACACAACCCGGATGAAATGCTCTATGACACTCAGCACATGAAACAGATTCACCAGCAATCCGTTTAGTACACTTAACACACGTACGCTGCATGTGTTATCTACAATCGCTTAATCACTTAAAAGTAGAGTTCTGTAGTATCGATCCGCGATCAGAGTGTTCCGTATAGATCACAAGAAATATCGCAGAGTCAGCCGTCACTTAGATAGCACGTGTTCAGAAAATAGCATGTAGATAGGGAAGATCGGCAACGATAGGCGCATGCGCAGCTGAGATCAACGTCTTCCACAGGAACAGCCAAGAATTAGGTTAGAACAAGCGATGATATTTGCCACAGAAATGCTTCTAATTAGGTAGCAAGCACCAGAAAGATAATGATAGCACGTGACAAGCAACAAAAAACCTGCTAATACCTGCAACAAAATGGCCCGAAGGCGGCTTACGGCAGAAAATAGATTCGCTTAAAGCAGGAGCAAAGAGAATAGACAAGCAATGATACTCACAGAGAGAGAGAGAGAGAGAGAGAGAGAGAGAGAGAGAGAGAGAGAGAGAGGAGAGAGAGAGAGAGAGAGAAAGTAATATAAAATATATTATACATATTGTATTTTATTTCCTTATACATATATACATATATATACATATATATATATATATATATATATATATATATATATATATATAATTAATATGTATATATAATAATATATAATAATAATAATATAATAATATAATATAATAATATATATAATATAATATATAATAATAATATATATATAATTAATTATATATATATATATATATAATTAAATAATTATGTACATTTAACCGCGACATATTTGCTTATTTTATTTTTATTGCGGTCCGACATACAGCCCACATTTAATTTACTATAAATGTTTTCAATTCTCCGTTCAATTTGCATGGTTCTCAATATCCACATACACTACATTATTTTATTCCTCTTTTTTTTCTCTTTCGTGTAAATTTTTCATTAATAACAATTCTGTAATAATCCGAGCAGGATGTCAAGTTTAAATTAAATTCTTTTCCCTCATAATCCTGCTCGATGACCTCTGTACCAATGTAACACCCGCGCCTTTTCCACACGCATACACCTCACACACATACACCCGTATATATAATGATTTACCTACTTTTCTGTCGTAATCATATTTTGCTTAATTCTGTTAAATCTTTTCTTTTATAATAAATGTTTAAATTCCTTTGTTATTAATAAATGTAGGGGAGACCGGGGCTAAACCGCCATTTTTTTTTCGGTGCCGATTTTTAACAAGAAAATAAATAATTTTAGTTAAAAGTGGTATACCACTGTAAAGAGTGAACCTTCAGCTACAAAATTTATATAGGAAATTTTTATCTATGTTGCTTTGTTTAACCGGTATAGAGCAAAAACGACAACGGTGGAAAAATTGAAATCTCAAAAATGCCGGGGTTGAACCGCCACCCCCCCGGGGCTAATCCGCCACACTGCATTTTCAATACATATACGTACATCTAATCCTGAAGAATGATAGGATACATTTTAATAATTGTTTTTTAAGAGAAAAATATCAAAATTTATTTAAAATTTTTATGCAAAACATTATTAAAAAATAATTGTTTTACCTATTCCATAAAACAATTTAGGCACGTGAATACAGAGGTTAACTAAATCGTAAACTCCCCAACGGCACGTCACATTGTCAACGCGGGCAACCACGGGGAATACGCGTGACCGCGGCGTTCCGGTGCCATAGGATCAGCGCGGACCCTCGAGCAACCTAACCTAGCCGCGTTTCTCGCGGGGGAGCGATAAATAGCGACAGGGGGGTTAGAAAAACTCGCGGTAGAGCGCGACCATTTTACCGACTCGACGGCGTCCTCGCGCCGATTCCTCGACGCGCCGACGACGACGACAACGACGGCCATGACCACCACGACGACGACGGCCACGACCACCACGACGACGACGACGATGACCACCACCGACACCACCACCACTACAACGGCGGCGACAATGACGCCGAGACGATGCGGCGAACGCTGGACGATGCGGTCGCACGCGCGACTGTCACTGACACAACGACCAACAACGACGATTTATCGCGGCCGGGAGTCGGGACGATCTACAGCGCGCGCGGCATGTCAACTCTCGCGCGGAAATCGCGGGATCTCAGAGCCGTGCCGTGCCCCGCCGTACCTCGCCGACGTGCCGTGAGTGTGAGCGATCTCGAAAACAACGTTCCGCCATCTTTTCGGTCGGCCAAAACACCCGTTTTGCGACGATACGTGCGTACCATTTCCCTCCTATACAAACTAACGCACGTGCAAGGGAAGACAGAATCACGCTCGAGGGAAACCTAACCTGAAATCGCCGTGAGCTGAAGTCGTGCGCCCGGCGCGCCACAGTGACGAGACTGGCGGACCAGCCCCGAGTGCTTACTGGCGGATAAGCCCCAAACATAAGTTTCAGGTTTGATCGCCCACGAAATATTAGACATCAACGATAATGAAAAAACTACACTGGATTCGTGTTCAGCATGCATTACTCTTTATAATCACGTACCTCGAGATTTGGAGAGCAAATATTATTGCAGATATTACAATATTTCCACGCGCAGAAAATTTCACTTTCACCTTCCGAAAACACGTTTGCCCTCGTAAAAATCATAACACGGCAGGTAACCTGCCGAAACTCCGTTGGTCACATGGGTACCATAAGCAGCGTTTACAATGTTAATAGCGAGTTCGCACAATATACAGGTTCCGAGATATTTGATTTGGCGGTTCAACCCCGTTGGCGGTTTAGCCCCGGTCTCCCCTATATTAATTGTAAAGGAATACCATTTATTTCTTAGAATAAGACCTCGCCCTGAAATCGCACACGGTCCGATCCCTGGTCTGGTTATATGGATTAATTTCCTTGACCAAAAGTAGGATCACGAGTGCACAAAACTCACAGTAGGCGTAATAGCGTCCCTTCTGGACGTTGACCCACGACTGGAGTTTTTCGAAACGTGCATTCGTCTCGAGGTACGCGTCTTTTCCAGCGTGCACCCGAGATACGATATAGTTACGTCTTCCTATCTCCCCTCCTCTAGATAGTCTTTCCCTTGCTATCCGTCAAAAACTAATATTCCACAATTTCCGGGGTTTGACGTAACAGCTATTTAACAAATTTTAAATGTTTATTCGAAATTGGAAGTTTAGACACTAGTATCACAACATTTTTGTTTTAGATTGAATTACAAAAATGTTATACCGTTGATATTATATAGACCCTGCTTTTTTTGTGGATCTTTACATCTTTCTTTTAGAAAAATTAATAAAATTTCTTAATTTACTCGTACAATCATAAATCATTAATAAACTTACAAAGAATTGAAGTTTAAAGTTTTATAAAGATTAAATCTGTATTTTTTTCTCAAGGACGCAAAATTTCTAAAAACACTTTTTTTTTAAATACAAAGAAAGGACATAGAGCCGTTACAAGGTGTTCGTGTTAAATTCTTTTAATAAACAAATGACATATTTTCCAACCATAGTAAATTGCGCGTCGACAAATTTTCAGACTTGCAACACAGTTCTGATTGGCGTAGTAAAAATCCCTTCCCTACCTCTTAATTAAATAGTTTCGATTTAATTTTGATGCTAAGCATCTAAATAACTGTAAAGAAATTATTGCGAAAAATATTACATCGACCAGGGTTTGAACCTGGAACTTCCCTCATTTCGTGAAGGGTGTTATACCAATTTGACCACTGAAACATGTGGTAATTTTTGTTTTAATATTCATTTAAATATTTAATGTAATTTATCTTTTAGATATATATTTTAGGTAACGCAGACCAGCTTTGTGAGTCGCTAAGATTTATTTGAATTGTTTTGGTTTTTTTAAATATTTATTCATTTTTAACATACAACAACTTTAAAATGTTATTAAATTCTTATTTTCTTGCTTTACAACATATTTTCTTTCTGCTTCGCCGCTTGCTCTGAGTTGAGATGCTCCTCACCGACGTTTTCTCGACCTTAGTATCCTCAGTCTGAGTTGCGCTGCTCCTGAGCCCTTCTCTCGGACGTTCTGTTTGCGTTCCTTCTGTCACTCTTCGGATTAGAGATAGAGGAAGCGGTGAGATGAGGGGCGGTATCACCCACGGATTAGGCGTCGATCCTCCGGATCTCAGCGTTGACGTCCCAATCTAGAAGGGCCGCTTCCTGCTGGGAGGTTTTGAAGCCCTGAGTGCTGGGCGACTGGCATCGAGGAATGCTGAGGCGCCTCGGTTCTGGCGACCAGTGCCAGGAGAAGGCGACCAAGCGCCGGGAGTCGGCTTAATTCCGGAGGCAGGGCGATTAGCACCGGGAACAAGGCGTCTAGCGCCGGCTGTTGACGGCTTAGCGCTGGGGGATAGGCGTCTAGCGTCTGAGAAAGGCGGTTGAGCGTCGGAAGCTGAGCAACTAGCGCCAAGGGATGGCGAGTGAACGCCTGCTGCAAGGCCGATTGCATCTGGTGCAACCTTCTTCCGCTTCACTGCGAAGATCTCGTACAGTGAAAGTGGGCGAGTCTGGCACCTCCGGGTAATTTCTTCCTCGTCTCGACGAGGAAGAATTTGGTTATCAAAAGAGCGAGGCGTGATTGAACCTTTTGGTTACCTTATAGGTTAACTTGCCTTCGCCGAATTTTTGCCGAATTCGATCCTCTTAATATTTCCTTCGTGGTTGCATTTCAAATGTGAGTTTCTCATCTATCTGTCGGGGACTTTCAAAAAATTTCGGTTGCTGGGGAACGCGTGCCCTGTCAAACAGATCAGAGTAACCTGTGGCTGTCAACGCGTATCCTGTGGCTGTCGACAGCTGCCACATATATTATAACCCAGGCACAGAGCATCAATTACATTACATCTATATAACATTTACATCGTTGAGTGTAAAATTATATGACATAGATGTAACGTAACTGATGCTCTGTGTTGACTGAAAAGTTAGCTCAAATTTAACAATATTATATTGAATAATAACAGACAAGGTAGAAGATCCTCAACCACCAAACTGCATTCACAATATCGCAGATTATCAATATCAAGGAACTCAATGGACAAGTGTAAGAGAACTTCCGTGTATACCATGGATAGCAGAAGAGGTTTAATTTCCATAATGCATTTCATTTAAATACATACAGGATAACCCAAAACAATATACAATATCTTTTTATCATAAATTTTTTATCCAGTAACGTCTTTCTTAAAATTAATTCTATTATTTGTCTCAACAAAAATATCAAATTATTTATATTTTCAGAATATAATTTATAATATGTGAAAAGAGGAGTTTTTACCAGAAAAGATAAACTAAAGCGTTAGAAAATGTATAATAGAACCATATTTTCCAGTAAATTTTAACATTAAGAAATTTTAATGTAATGTTTATAACATTTATTATAGATTTTAATTCTGAATTTATATTTGAAGCTTTTTTACAAAATTTTTATTTTAAATATTTTTTTTCTAAAATAGGAAATAACTGAAACTTAAAATAGGTATTTTTTTACTCTGCAATTGAAAGTATTTAACTGTAAGAATATATGTTAATACTTTTTTATTTCTTTTTTTGACTTTATATCCACATTTGAGGGACATCCTGTATATTAGGAAAGATTATATTTATTTTTTAATATGACTATTATATACTTTTTAGATACCACACAATGAGAAAATAGCAGACAATTTTGTGGATAGATCTGTGGTGAAAGCTTTAAATAGATGTCGAAATCCGACACATGATCCTAGTGGACCTTATTGCTATGTAATTTCCACCTCGCATGCCATTGCTATCACGAAACAATTTTGTTCTGTACGAATTTGCAGATCATCAGGTATTTATACGACATTGTTAATGTGTTTGTATTACTTAATTGCTTGCAGTAGTCCCTTTTCTCATTTTTCCTTTAATAGAAATAAAAAATTTGTACTATTCCTATCAAATTGTACATACAGGAAGACCTATTATAATTTATAAATAAATTTATCTCTAAAAGTATGGCGAATAAAAATAACACATACAGAGGTTGAATCATTTCGTGAGGAGGGGGGAGGGACACATTAGACATCATGCATTTGTTTTAAAATTTTCATGGTCAAGACTAGAGGTCTCCAATCTTTTTTGTCATATTAAAATTTTTGTAATGACCAGGAAATCGGGTAAGTTTTATTTTTGAACAATAAATAAGTGAAAATATGACCTTAAGGTAAATGTACCATGCCTGGACAGTCAGCTGACACGTACCTATGTCTGGACACCTTTATCATTTTAGTCCTTAAATAAGTATAACGCGAATTAACATTTGCATAATATAACTAGAGTTTAAAAATACAAGAAAAATATTTTTATTTTTTATTTGAATTCGCATTATAATTTTAAGGACTAAAATGACATAGGTACATGTTCACTGACTGTCTAGGCATTAGTACATTTACCTTACATGATACACAATAAAAAAAATAAAAAAGAAGGGAAACGCCGTAATCGGTCAGGACTGGATCTTGATTGTCTATAATATTATTTTTGAGTGAATTTTACGTACAATTCTTCGCCTTGACAAACAACCCGTTACTTTCGGACATAATGCAAAGCAAGTTATGTTCACCCTCACCCACCCCTTTGCAGGGGAAGGGGATACGCCCCTCCCCAGCCGACATGTGGACTGTCAATACATATCAGCAAATTACTTTCTTTAGCACTGACACAACTTGATATATTTCTCAAACTTTTTTCTTTATAACTGTTACGTCCTGTAGACTCCACGATTTCTTTCTTTCGTGGAATTACTATCATCATTTACGAAATAGACAGAAACCATAAATAGCGGTTATTGATTGGCGAGCGGGTGCAATCCAACTGTCATTGCTCATTAAAGAGCAAATGACGAAACCTTTCAGAAGACTCGAGCCTAATAAAATAGACAAATTATAGACTTGTTTGTCGCATTTCTTCTAATTCCACGAAATGAAGCACGAAATTTTAATTATCTCAAAATTTCCGGGCATGGGTCGTTATAAAATAAAAACGCCATAAGGATCTAGGTGAACTCTCGAGTCACGGGGCCAAAAGAGCGTGTTGATCTCGCACCTTTCCGTGAAACGCGGATATAACCTTAGACCCACGCCTCGCAGTAATTGATAAAGCTAAGCCTCTGGAAGGGACTGTCAAAGGGCAGGGTGATAAGGAACTCGCCAATGAATAACCGCTAACTAGAAATTGCTTCATACGCAATGAAGATTTTTTGGTAACTCGCCAAGGAATAGGCAGAAAACCGAAATCTACGTCATGACCGGAAGAGAACTCCACCAATCAAATCATGCTAAAAATTAATCCCGCCTCCTTAATTTTATAAAAAAATCGCGACTTTGCGCACTTCAAGTCACTTCCGATCCAGCACGAAGCAGTTTTTATTCCGAATCCGTTCTCATCGCACCGACCAGTTTTACTTATACATTAAAGGCAGTTTTCTGTTTGCGTCGCGAACCGAACAATCGCGAGTCAACTCTGTGCGCGTTAAGTGCCACAAGCAACCACCATCACCAACGACTCGTCGAAACTTAATTACGACCAGCGCCCAGCAGAATATATATATATATATATATATATGTATATTGTGACGTTGCAGTTCTCTCCGCTGCATCGTGGCAGCGTCCCCGCCGCCGTCACAAGGCGCGGGTTTGCGCCCAAGGACGATCCAATGGAGCAAAATCGAAATGTCCAGGGGCCTAATGATATTTGCGTTTTCTATTACTAATCCCTTTCTTTTATTTTGTACAATTATTGGCACCTCGCCGAAGCGAACATACAG
This sequence comes from Temnothorax nylanderi, assembly GCF_030848795.1. Lineage (NCBI taxonomy): Eukaryota > Metazoa > Arthropoda > Insecta > Hymenoptera > Formicidae > Temnothorax > Temnothorax nylanderi. The sequence continues at coordinate 12,990 of NW_027249414.1, forward strand.
GGGCGTCTCCATCGGAATGCGACTAATCGAGGAATTCGAGACCAGAGGAGAGGGCCGGAGACAAGGAATCGATCCTTGAGACAATTATTGGCGGCGTCTCTCGCGGGCGGCGAGACGAGAAGGGCGCGGAAAAGCACGCACGTTGCGCATGATTCGGCGGCTGGCGACTTTCACTGCAATGACTGGACCCGGGGTGGCTGGCCACCATCCCAAGGTCACCGGAGAGGACTCTCGAAGAACCAGCGAGTTCAGACCGCTAAGAAGAATCCCAGGAGGCCACTGCGAGGAGTCGCCAGACGCCCCCGCAGGATCTGCTGCCGACAGCACTACGCGAGGATCTTGTCGCGAGTTCGCAAGTCCGCCCCTAATTGGCCCGCGCTATCGCGCCGAAGGACCGCGCAACCCTTGAGTGGGGCGCGCCATCGATTTCGCTATCGAGCGAATTCCGCTCGATCTCTTCCTGGTCGTCCTCCGGCGTAAAAAGTCACGTTGTTTCCGCGCACTTTGGCTACCGTATAAGATTGGCGAAGTCCCGGCCTGAGCCTCGAGAATTGAGAGCAGCGGCGCAAGAGAAGAGTCCGTACGTCAGTGCCGACACGCGGTTTATTAGTGAACATCGCCGAAAGGGCGTAAAATATTGGCGTTAGCGTTGGCGGTCGGCATGAGGCGCAAGGGGTCCCGGGATAGTCTCGTCGGCTAAAGGGGTCATCGATTACCGCAGGCTCCTGGAGATCGCGACCGTGAGTGGACGCAGGCGAGCCTTCGGCAGCGGCCGAAGTACGGGAATCGTATATCCACCATTAGTGTCGTGCGGTGTACTCGCGTTTGCTTTCGCGTTCGCGTTCCCGATTTTGTGTTGTATTATTTCGCGTTTTATTTGGCGTTGTAATTGGTGTAATCGCGTGCGGTGTTCCGCGTTATATTGGGTGTCCTCGCGTACTATATTTTGCGTCGTCCTAAGTGTTCTCGCGTGTGTCATTTTGCGTATTGTTTTGCGTCGTAATTCGTGTTGCCGTGTACTAGACTCCGCGTGCAATACTTGTGTTAGATTTAGCCTTTCCTTGCGTTATATTTCGCGTTCGACGTTCTCACCTACTTAGAGTTATCGCAAGTTATATTGAGCGCTCTATGGTGCGTCGGATTGAGAGTGTCGCGCGTGTTATAGCGGTGCGGTATAAATCGCACGATATTCAGCATCGTGTTTAGAGTCCCGCACCTCCCTCGAGTGTATGGTACCCTGGCGACGGAACCCTTTCGCGGTTTCGAACATTGCGTCCTTGCGCGCCGAGCGTGGCGCCGTAGTTCTTTCGCCTAATTATATATCCTGTCTAGTATTAAGTTCTATTCGACTGTGTGTCATACTATGTTTACTTCATATGTAATTCGCGTTTAAGTTTTTTGCTGTGATGTTAATTCGATGCAGTACCTAATTGTCTTTTGTTCGATTATACCAGATGACTTTCGATTAAGTTATATCACTACACGTTTGCTGCGATTTCATCTAGAGTTCCGTTAATTCTCATTTTTGATTTCACATTAATTCAATGCTGTAATTCTACGAATTGTAGTATTCAGTATTCCGTTCAGATCGTTATTTAATTTCCGCTACTCAATCATTCAATTCACTAAATTCTTGATCCTTGACATCAGATTTCACCGTGTTTCTTAATTATAATAAAGATTGTTACCGATTACTAGATAGATAAATTTATTGTCTTTCCCCGCAGGGTTTACAAGGCGTTTTTGAGAGGAACATACCCAAACCTCTTACAATGTGTAAACCTCCCCTTCGCGTCCTGGCCATATGCGACCTTTCACATTCTCGTACCCTCCTTTCCTTCCTCGTCCTTTATTATTTCCCTCTCTCCCTCACCACACCCTTCCCCTCAACCCCCCTTTCTAGCTTACTCTTTCTCCTAGTCCTCCCTCTCTTCATCCCACCTCCACTCTCTGTCGTCTATCCAAATTCTCCTGTTCGTTATCCTAACTTTTCTTCCTTTCGTCCTCTCCTCCTTCGTCTTCTCCAAAATCCTCCATCTCGTCTTCCTCTCCTCCATCGTTAGGTCCTCGTCCACCCCCACCTCCAAATTTCTCCTTATTTCCCAACTCCTTTCCAAAATTTTTTCCCTATCCCTTTCGTCCTCTACCTTTACCAACATCACCACTCTTCACCCCTCTCCCTTCCTTTCCAACACCCCTTTTACCCCCATCCTTCTTCTTAAAGCCCTCTCCGCTATGCCCTCCATCAATTCTCTCCTTTCTTCTGGATCACCCCCCTCCAAACCAGGTTCCTTCTCCTTTCTTCCCTCCTCTCACGCTCTTCCTCCTTTTCCTTCCTCTCTCTGGAGAGGAGTCTTTTGCCCCTTCTCTCTCCTCCCTCTTCCTCCTTACTTCCTCCTTTGTTTTCTTTACTATATCCTGACCTTCCTCTCCCTCTCCATTACCTTTCCCTACCGCCCCTTCAACCCCTTCCTTCACCCTTCTTTCTCTCTCAAATTTCTTCCACCTTGCCCCCCACTATGGTCCCATCTCTTCTCCGTCATATCCTCAATTCATTTCCTCATCCTCTCTCCTAACACTCCCTCCCCCTGAACCTTCTCTTCCTCCTTCCTGCACTCCCCCAATTCCTCGCTCCTCTTATCCCCCCTCTCGTCATCCTTTCCATCCCTCCTCCCTTCCTCCCCTCTCATCCCGCCCTCCGTCCTCTTCATCCTTTCCTCCTCTTTCCTCCTCTCCTCTGCTTCCACCGCCAACTCTGCCCACCATCCCTCTGACCCACACTCTTCTTTCTCCTGCCGCACTACTTTCCCCTCTCCTTCCTCGCTCGCATGTCTTTCCTTTATCCTCCCGCTCACTCCCGTTTCCCCTTCTCTGCCCTCCAAAATCTTCCTAATCTTTTCCAGTTCTTCCCCCACCTTCGCTATCCCCCTCGCCAACTCCTCCACCCACTCCATATCTCCCCCGTTCTCCCTAACGTTCCCCTTTCTTCTTTCCTTTCTCTTCCTTCACCCTTCACACCCTTTCTCCCTTTCCGTTTCCTCTCTGTCTCTCTTCTCCCGCTCCTGCGTCGTCCCGTCACCCTTCCTGTCACCTTTCTCCGTTCTCCGATCCTGCTTTCTTTCCGCTCTTCCGCCACTCTTCACCTTTCTCTTCCTCCTACAAGCAAACTTTCCTCAGCTCGTGTCTCTTGACCACCCCTCTCTCTTCCTCTTTACGTCTCTTCTAACCCCCGTACGTGTGCGTGTGTGTGTGTGTAACTTCTGCCTCTTTCCTCCTTCTCCCTTACTTACTTTTATTCTCCCTTCGCTTTCACCTACTCCTTCTCTTCCTGTCTTCTAATTCTTTTCTTAACTCTCCTTAGATTCTGCTTCCTTCCACTTTCTCCGCGTCTCGGTCTCTCGACCACACCCTTCGCCTGACGACACATGTGCTTAACATGCGCTCACCTCGCTCAATCGATCTCACCACATTCCATCGATTTATCGATCTCCATTACTCGCCTCTCATTCGTCGCTGTGCTGACGTATGCTGCGCACCCGCCTTAGCTTTTCGCCCGTTCGCCTCTCACGCCATCTCCTCACACCGTCAGTATCTCCTCTCTCCTCCTTACCGACCCGCTCCTTTACTCTTCTTACACGCCAGCCCCGTACGCTCCTACGCACCGTGTCCCGACGTCCCGCAGTGGTGCCAACCTACTCGTTTGGAGCGGTCGACACCCCGCGCCGTCTCGGTCTCATCAGCCGTAACCCACTTCCGCCGCGCCGCCTTCACGCCGCCAGACCAACCAAACGTGCTGCAACTGGCACCGCTCCGACTGGCTAGATCGTGATCCATGCCCTCGCTCCCCTTCCACAGCCTCTCACCTCTCACGTCCCTGCCCCTTCTTCTTCCTTCTCCACATCCTAACCTCCAAACACACCTTACTGAACTTCCGACTCCACTCTCCAACCACGCCATCCTCGCAGCTTTCTCCACTTCCTCGACTTCCTCCGCGCCTCCTCCACCAACTCCACTACACTACTTCATTCTCCCTGCCTTTATCTCTGCCAAAAGCCCTTTTCTCTCTCCTCTTAACTCCGGGCCAAACGTCCGCTACGCCCTCCTTCGAGGAACCTGTTACCGATTACTATGAAATATCTAACAAGGGGAGGACCAGGTAGTGCCCTCACCGATTTAAATAAATTTTTAATATGTTGTAGGGTTAACCCCCCACTAATTAATGGTAAAGTGGCACGATGCAATACTCGAGCATTCGCAAGATATTCGCATCGAAATTTACTTATTTAATCCATTCGCCAGGTCGATTGAGCATTTTTATCGAGGTTGATGGCTTAAGTTAATGTTTTTTTTATGTTTTTTGGGTCGTAGAACAAGAATCTGTAAATAGTTTTTTCGTAAGACGATGCAATAAAACATTATTAACAATTTATTTGTTTAAATTGCCCTAGCGATCAAACTATACATCCTATAAAAAAATGAACTCGAGAAAATTTGTTCCTCTTTTCACGACGAACAAAATGGCGTTCGAATTTTTCCAAAATCTTCATTATTGACGGAAATATGTCAATTTTTAGGTAATTACTGCCTACGCGTCGCGGAGTACCCTAGGAGCAAAAAAGGATTTTAAAAAAAGCAAAAAAAATAAATTAAATTAAAATTAAAGGAGCAAAACTCGTGTGGTACAATTGAGCGCAAGCGCGCACGCCTAGGGTACTCCGCGACGCGTAGGCAGTAATTATCTAAAAATTAACATATTTCCGTCAATAATTTGAAGATTTTGGAAAAATTCAAACGCCATTTTGTTCGTCGTGAAAAGAGGAACAAATTTTCTCTAGTTTATTTTTTTTATAGGATGTATAGTTTGATCGCTAGGGCAATTTAAACAAATAAATTGTTAATAATTTTTTATTGCATCGACTTACGAAAAAACTATTTACAGATTCTTGTTCTACGACCCAAAAAACATAAAAAAACATTAACTTAAGCCATCAACTTCGATAAAAATGCTCAATCGACCTGGCGAATGGACTAAATAAGTAAATTTCGATGCAAATATTTTGCGAATGCTCGAGTATTGCATCGTGCCACTTTACCATTAATTAGTGGGGGGTTAACCCTACAACATATTAAAAATTTATTTAAATCGGTGAGGGCACTACCTGGTCCTCCCCTTGTAAGTGTTGCTTAATCGTCGCCCCGCCGAATGTTTGCGCTGCGCATTATCAATCCCGCCCTTCTCCGTTAGATCGAGCCAGTCGATTCCTCGCACGTCTGACTAATTACGCTATCGTGTTTATTTCCAGGTTTTCGCGATTTTGGTATAAATTCGTGGACGCGAGCTTACGCGTCTGGCGCCCAACTTTGATTTTGAGTATAATTGTCGGACCGTGCAAGAGACCAGGAGAAGCCCGTCATCTTTCTCTCCTCACCTCCCCTTTTGATCCGTCTTGCGTCTCGGGCTCGATTACCGACTAAAAAGACAATACTAAATGGACAATATATATATATATATATGGGACATTCCATGTCAACCGGAACAGCGCCACGCCCAAAATTTGAGAGGGTTTAAAAATTTGTTTTGGGGTGCAAAATTTATGTAAACATATTAGCTTTTGAATACCGAGTGCGCATTTTAAAAAATTCAAAATGGCGGACTCAGTATGGCGCCTAGAATAAAGAGTCACACAATAAAAAGTTATAACTTGAAAAAAAAATTATAAAACCACAGAATAAAATTTTGTTTTGCATCTAAATTGTGTGTTTATTTGTGTACTTTACGTTAGGTATATTGGATTTAAAAAAATTCAAAATGGCGGATCCAACATGGCGGACGAAAAATTGAAACTTAAAATTTGTAATTGAAAAAAATATGGTCATATTCTGCGTCAAATTTGAAGTATAAATGCCCTCTTGCAATTTTTCGATATAACGCATCCTTTTCGAGATAAAAATTAATTAATATTAAAGTGCTGATTAAACTTGGAAGACACGTAACTTGTGCACGTGATAGTAGGTTTTGGGGTCACTGAAAACAAATCTGATATGATGAATAATATGAAAATTTAAAACGGCGGAGTCAGAATGTGTGTGTGTGTGCGCGCGCGCGCGCGCGTGTGTGTGTGTGTGTGTGTGTGTGTGCGTGTGCGTGTGCGTGTGCGCGTGTGCGTGTGCGCGTTTGCGTGTGCGTTTGCGTGTGCGTGTGCGTGTGCGTGTGTGTGTGTGTGTGTGTGTGTGTGTGTGTGTGTGTGTGTGTGTGTGTGTGTGTGTGTGTGTGTGTGTGTGTGTGTGTGTGTGTGTGTGTGTGTGTGTGTGTGTGTGTGTGTGTGTGTGCGTGTGCGTGTGTGTGTTTGTATGCGCGTGCGTGTGTGTGTCTTAGCGCGCGCGAGAGAGCATGTAAATGAGAGCGCATATTGATGTCCTGATGTAAGGACTTTACTCATTGAAGCTTACGGCAAAACCAGCGATACTATCCAAGAAATATTTTTAGCGAAAACAAAAGTTTAAAAAATTGTTTATGAATCAATAAAATATTTCTTTATGCTGACGTGAAAAATGGCATTTGCAGTTTATCGATAGTACTCCTGGACAATATTCCTGGCGAAAATAAGAAGCTTTATAAAGCGTTGACAACCGTTCAATGAGAGTTTTTTGAGAGTTTATACGCTTTCAAACTTTATAAGAACGCTTACACAACGCCGTTGGGTTTTTCAAACGCTGCAGCGTTGCAATTTCCGCTCTACGAACTCTCTACTGACCTTTTCTAAACTCTCAATGAACTTCCGCAAACGCTCACTTCTCATTTTTGTCAGGGATGCGCTCTCATTTACATGCTCTCTCGCGCGCGCTAAGAAACACACACGCACGCGCATACAAACACACACACACACATACACACACACACACACACACACACACACACACACACACACACATTCTGACTCCGCCGTTTTAAATTTTCATATTATTTATCATATCAGATTTGTTTTCAGTGACCCCAAAACCTACTATCACGTGCACAAGTTACGTGTCTTCCAAGTTTTAATCAGCACTTCGATATTAATTAATTTTTATCTCGAAAAGGATGCGTTATATCGAAAAATCGCAAGAGGGCATTTATACTTCAAATTTGACGCAGAATATGACCATATTTTTTTCAATTACAAATTTTAAGTTTCGATTTTTCGTCCGCCATATTGGATCCGCCATTTTGAATTTTTTTAAATCCAATATACCTAACGTAAAGTACACGAATGAACACACAATTTAGATGCAAAACAAAATTTTACTCTGTGGTTTTATAATTTTTTTTTCAAGTTATAACTTTTTATTGTGTGACTCTCTTTATTCTAGGCGCCATACTGAGTCCGCCATTTTGAATTTTTTAAAATGCGCACTCGGTATTCAAAAGCTAATATGTTTACATAAATTTTGCACCCCAAAACAAATTTTTAAACCCTCTCAAATTTTGGGCGTGGCGCTGTTCCGGTTGACATGGAATGTCCCATATATATATATATATATATATACGTGTGGGACTTCCGTTTTTGCGCTATCGTGGGTGACACGTGTGTGAGTGACTGGGCGAAAATCAAGCAAAGAAGAGTGTGAGAGAGTGTGTGAAAAAGCCGCGAGTGGGTGAGAGAGAGAAGTGGAGGAGTGAGATAGCGTGTGTGAGTGGACACAGGTCAAAGGGAGAGGACAGGGTTAGATACAGGAAAGGGAAAGTGGCGTAAGGGCAACGGTCAGGCAGGTAGGCACGGAATAAATCAGAAGAGAGGGGCAAAGCGTATAGGCAGGGACGTCACGGCGTCACGGCGACACGCGTGGGGGCATAGATTAGTATAGACATAGAAGGGAAAAGAACGGTAAACACATTGAGTCGTAGAATAGCTGGAGAGATAGAGATAGATATAGCCGAGGGAAAATGACGGAGGAAAAAAAAAGCGGTAAGATTGATAGAATTAGAGGGAGGAGAACAGGGGAGAGAGAGAGGGGAGAGAAGAGGAAGTACAGGCAACGTGGATTTAATAAAGAGAAAGAGAGAGGCGATAGAAAGAGGGGAAACAGAAGAATGGGCCTTCAGCAGGAGCAAGAAAGTGCAAAGATCGCCGTAAAAAGAAGGCAAGGAAATTACAGAAGACGAAAGAAGCTGGATAGAAGAGATAAAGAATGAGGTAAAAGTTGAGATGAGAGAAGGGATAAAGGAGATGAAGGAGATATTGAGGGAACAGGGGAGGGAATTTAGACAAGAGATGGAAGTTTTCCAGGAAGAACAAAAAAGTTTTAAAAAGAATCATGAAAGAGAGAGAAGAGATGGAAGAGAGAATAATAAAAATAGAGAAGACGCTATTAAAAATAAAAGAGGGGGGAATAGGAAAAGAAGAAGACGTAAGAGAGAAGGGATTGGAAAGAAAGCTAAAGGAGATAGATAAGAAATTAGAAATGAGAGAGAGAGAGAAGAAAGAAGAAAAAACATAGTTGTGAGAGGAACAAAGGGAAATAGAAACGAAGTAGAAAAAGAGGTTAAAGAAATTCTAAAGGTGGTAGGAATAGAGGCGGAAGTGTGCTGTAAAAAGGTCATTGAAGATGGCGGAGAAGGAGGTGTAAGAATGACAGTAATAGGACTACAGGGACTGGAACAGAAAAGAAGGGTCATGATGGAGAGAAGAAGATTAAGAGAAAAATGGATAAGAATAGATGATGACCTGACATGAAAGGAGAGGAAGATGAGATGGAATTTAGAAGACATTGCAAGAGAGGAGAGAGGAAATGGTAAGAGAGTAAGGGTAGAATATGGAAAAATCCAAATAGAAGGAAAATGGTGGAAATGGGAGGAGGATGAAGAGATATTGCGAGACAACGAAGGGAAAGTGTGGAAGAAGGGGGGAGAATAAGAGAAGCAGAGGATAGAGGTAATCCAGAAGAGGAAGACGAAGGGAACAATGAAGGTAAAAAAGAGGATGAAGAAAAGAACGTAGGAAGAAGGGGCAGAGATGAGGATAAGGGATATGGAGAGAGAGAGAGGAAAAGAAAGATAGGAAGGAGAAGATTTGGAAGGTGGCATTCTGGAACGTGGCGGGTATAACAAACAAGGATAAGGAGTTCTGGGAAGGGATAAAGGAATGGGACGTAGTGATAATGATGGAGACATGGTTGGATGAGAGGGGATGGGAAAAAGTGAAAGAGAAGATCCCAAGCGAATACAGATGGAGAGTGCAGATAGCGACCAGGAAGAACAAAAAAGGAAGGGTGAGTGGAGGCATGTTATTAGGAATACGGAAAGGAATAGAAGAGGTAAATGAAGAAAAAAGGTTGGAGGAAGAAGAAGGAAAAATCGAATGTAAGATAAGAGTAGGAGAGGAAATTTGGAGAATAATAGGAATATATGTGAATAATGATATAGACAGGAAACTAGAAGGCTTGAAAGATTGGACGGAAGAGGGGAAAAGGGGGTAAGGGCTATAATAGGTGGAGACTTTAATGCTAGAACGGGTGAGGAAGGGGGATGGGAAGAAGAGAACGCGGGAAGAATGGGAGGAAGAGGGAGAAGATCAAAAGACAAGAAAATAAATAGGGACGGTAGAAGGTTATTGGAATATATAGAGGAAAGAGGATGGATAATACTAAATGGAGGCGTGAAAGGAGATGAGGAAGGTGAATTTACATACACAGGAGGGAAAGGCGAGACAGTTTTAGATTACGTTATAGGGGAGGAGGAGGTTAGAGAAAAAGTGGAAAGACTGGAAGTAGGAGAAAGAGTAGACTCAGACCATCATCCATTAATAGTATGGGTGAGAGGTAAGCTTAAGAGAAAGCAGAGAAGGAGAGAGGGAGAAAAAATAAGAAGAAGAGGAATATGGAGTGAGGAGGGAAGAACACAATTCAAAGAGAGGTTAGGGAGGATAGAAGGAGGAAAATGGGAACTACAAGAAGAGATAGAAGTAGGAATGTTGAGGATAAGAAAAGTAATGGAGGAGAATGAAAATGAGAATGGGGGAATGGCTAACAAGAACAGAAGAGGGTGGTGAGATGAAGAATGCAGGGAGAGAAAGAGAGAAGTGAGGAGAGAGCTGAGAAAATGAAGAAGAGGAAAAGGTGAGGTGGAAAGGTATAGAGAAGGGAGGAGGGAGTACAGGGAAATGTGCGAAAGAAAGAAGAAAAAGGAGAAAGAAAGGATGATAAGAGAGATAGGGGAAGCGAGAACGGAAGGAAAGGTATGGGAATTAATAGGTAGAGTAAGAAAGAGAAGGAAGAGGATAAACGAAGAGATAAAGCTGGAAGAGTGGAAGGAATACTTCATGGAATTAATGGGTGGGGTGGAGAATAGGGTAGTGAAAGGAGAAGGGGGAAGGGACAGGCAAGAAGAGGAAGAGATAGAACTGGAGGAGGTAAGAAACGTAATTGAGAAATTGAAAACAGGAAAAGCAACAGGCAATGATGGGATACCGAACGAGGCATGGAAATTTGGAGGAGAAGAAATGGTGAAATGGATATGGGAAATATGTAAACGGGTCTGGAGGGGGGGGAGGTTGGCCGGAACAATGGAAAGAAGGGGAGATAATTCCAATAATAAAGAAAGGAGATGGGCAAGAGGTGAAAGACTATAGAGGAATAACAATTATGTCTTCGATGTACAAGATCTACACGGCGATATTAGCGGAAAGGATAAGGAAGGAGGTAGAAACGAAGAATTTGATTCCCGATAATCAAGCAGGATTTAGAAAAGGAATGAAGACGATGGACCAAATATTCGCACTGAACTACTTGATAAATAGACAACTGGGAAAGGAGAAAGGAAAGATGACAGTATTATACATAGATTTGAAAGCGGCGTTCGACTTAGTGGACAAAGTATTAATTAGTGCGATGAGAGAGAGAGGAGTAAGGCAAAGACTAGTAGATAGGGTAGAGGAGGTCTTGAGAGAAACGAAGAGTAGGGTAAGAATGGGAAGAGAGAGTGGAGGAACATTCTGGATGGCGAAGGGTGTGAGACAAGGGTGCCCGTTAAACCCGATACTCTTCAATCTATTAATCGCGGATTTGGAAGACTATATGAAGAAGGGAGGATGGGGAGGTGTGAAACTGAGAGGGGAGAAGATATACACATTAATGTATGCGGATTATGTAGCGTTGATGGCGGAGGAGGAACAGGACATGAGATCGATGATAAGCAGGCTAGAGATACCTGGACAGGAAGGGATTAACATTGAGCATAGAGAAAACAAAAATAATGAGATTCAGAAAGGGTGGAGGAAAAAAGAAAAAGTATGACTGGAGATGAAAAGGAAAGAAATTAGAGGAAGTTAAGGAATTTAAATACCTTGGATACACATTGAAAGAAAATAGGGGACTAAAGGCGCACATTAGAGAAAGAAGAAGGAAGGCGGCGAGAGTAATGAGGGAAGTATGGAGGATAGGGAAAAGAATGTGGAAAAAGGATTGGAAAAGAAGGATCTGGTTATACGACACTTTGATATGGACAGTGATGGGATACGGGGCGGAAATATGGGGATGGAAGGAAAGAAAGGAAGTAGAAAGTATACAGGAGAGATATCTCAGATGGATATTTGGTCTAAATTGGAAAACACCAGGATATATGGTGGGAGATGAAGTGGAGAGAGAGAAGATGAGAGGCAGAGCAAGTAAGAGAGCATGGAAATTTGAAAAGAAGCTAGAAGAAGGCAAAGGAGGGGAAATAGCGAGGAAATGCCTGGAAGAAATGAAAGAGAGATGGAAGAAGGGGAAGATAATAGGAAAGTAGGAGCAAGAAAGAAAGAGTTACTTAGAAGGGTTGGGGGTGAGAGTTAAAGAGGAGGAAGATTTGGAAAGTGAAATTTTGGAGAACAGAGAGAAATTGAAACAAAAACAAGAAAGGATAGAAAAGATCATGGGCTCGAGATACAACCGATGGTATAAGATTATAAGGAAAGACGGGATTCCGGAATACTTAGAGAAGGGCTGGGAGGAAGCAAGGTGGAGTAAGATTGCAAGATTTAGACTCGGTAATGAAGTTAGGGAAGGACTATACTGGGAAAAGGAGAAGAAAAGAAGGTGTAGGTTATGCGAGAGGGAAGAGGAAACATGGGAACACATATGGGAAGGGTGCATGAGATGGGAGAATTAGGATGGAGAGGTGTGGCAGGAAGTGGTGGGGAGGTTGCTGGGAGAAAAAGGAGAGGGAGAGGAATGGATGAAAGCCATAGAGGAAATAAGACAGGGTGGAGGGAAGGGAAGGGAGGAGGTGTGAGAGAACGGTATGAATGAAAAGGAAGGATGGCAAAGGAAACGGAAGTCCAATAGGGGGAAAAACGGATTGGGTTTTTAGAGATAAGATATTAGATATAAGAGCGAAGATAAGCGAATATAAGCGTATAAGCGAATAAGCGAGCAAGCAAGTAAGCGAATAATGCGAAAATAAGGATAAGGACAGGGCGTGCGAGGCGTGTATGTGTGTACAGGCGAAAACTAAAAATAAGCGAAAGAATTGTAAGATTGAATTGTAAGTTTGTACAGGGTTGGGTACGTCCCTACAAAACGCCCTTTTACACCTCTTTGGGGTAATAAAGTATCCTATCTAATCTAAATCTATATATATACGTGTGGTCTGTTTAAATAGTAATAATACTAAATTTTTTTCTCAACAACTAGTAACACTGTCAAAACGAGACTGAAGTGGATCGAAAGCTACATTCATACTCTACTTTCAGTTGAAATTTCAAGTTGATAACATTAACACTTGTGATTCTACAATTATTCGTATAATTGTATGTTTGGGTGCGATCCTCTAAAGTACCCGAAAGCTCTAGAAATAGACTCAATAAAAGGAAATTCCCCTACACTTCCTAGTGGTAGAGGACGGGCAACGCCGACAGGCGGCTGACGAGAGCGGGACCGAGTGGATTGCTGGTATAAGCAACCAACCAGCTTGCTGGATAGGGCACTCTTTTGTCCTGAGGGTGAGAAATCACCCCCGAAGGCGGATGAACTACCTAATGTAGTCAACGGCATAGGATCAGGCAGACATGGGGAAACCACCTGATTATTTTCCAAAGACAGCGTCTGGATGTACGACTCAAAGAATATAGGTTTGCCGAGCGATCCGGCTAGCGACCGGCGCTGCCCTGAGGCCGGATCAGGCAGTGAGAAATGTGCTACCGAACATGCGAGGGTGGAGGGCTAGGCCCCTCATGATAGATGCTACTGGACCCATCACTAAGCTACAGTTGAGAAAGGACATATCCATAGGCATCTGGAACGTCAGGGATCTCCTCTATGGGGAAACTCAACCTCCTAGAGCGAGAATTGATGCGGGAGAAGATAGACATCTGCGGCATCTCAGAAACACACTGGAAAGACCAAGGCCACTTCTGCACGGAGCATCACAACATCTACATCTCTGAGGGTGCGGACAGATGACGAAACGGGGTTGCTTTCATAGTCAACAAGAGAATCGCTCGGTCCGTCAGCTCGTACGACCCTATTAACGACAGGATAATTAGAATAACTCTTGCAGCCAAACCAAAGAACACCTGATACAAGTGTACATGCCCACAAGTGATTCCCCTGACGAGGAGGTGAAGACAGTCTACGGCATAGTAGATGAATATCTACGAAACAATCCTACAAAGGAATCAGTATTCATCATTGGCGACTTCAACGCCAAGGTGGGACAAACAGACGAAGCGCTCCTGAAAAACGTGGTGGGGGTTTTCGAGCTGGGGGTGCAAAATGAGAGAGGGGAACGTCTTGTCCAATTCGCAATAAACAATAGCCTCGCCATAACGAACACTATGTTCGAACACGATTAGAAAGAGGTGGAGGTCGTCGGTAGAGAATGTGAAGGCCAAACCTGGAGCAGAATGTGACTCCGACCACAGGCTGCTTCAAGGAAGTTTCGCCTAAAAACTTAAATTTTTGAAGAAAGAGAAGAAGCAAGAAACTATGCGTATCCAAGACGAGACAGCCTTTTAACAGAAGCTGAAGGACAACCCCGGCTTTGGAATGAGCAGCGATGCCAACACAACCTGGCAAAACATCAAGGAATGGATCGCAGGAGCAGTTAAAGAGAGCGGAACAACCCAAGCCCAGAAAAAAAGCACTGGATGACCGATGACACCTTGCAACTTGTGGAAGAAAGGCGACGTATCAAAAGCGGCATGGGCAACGCGGACAGCACGGATCAGTTGGATCAAATCAACCAGCAGATTAAGCGAGCCTGCAGATAGGATAAGAACGACTTCCTGAAAAATACCTGCATTGAGCTGGAACTCCATGCCAGCCGGCATAAATCCCATGAGCTCTTCCAGACAGTGAAGTACCTGACAAGAGAGTTCAAGCCTCAGACTCAACTCATCAAGGACGAGCAAGGAGTTAAGATAACGGACCCAGCGGGCATTGCAGAAGTATGGCGGCGGTACTGCGCCAGGAACCTCCCATCCTGCGCTCGGAGATAAAAAAGCTATCAACAAGTTGAAGAATAGAAAGTCACCTGGGACGGATGGCATAACGGCAGAAGTCATCAAACCCATGGGACAAGCTGGAGCGGACGCAATGTTGGAACTGTGCAACAACATCTGGAGGACGGGACGGTGCGCGGTGGCCGGATGACTGGTGCCACTCGATCTTCATCCCCATCTATAAGAAAGGCTCTCCTACCGACTGCTCGAACTACAGAACGGTGGCTCTCATCCCTCATGCCAGCAAGATACCTTTGCATGTCATTTATGACAGACTCAAAAATTTCCTACTACCAGAAATAGCTGAAGAGCAATGTGGCTTTATACCGGGTAAGGGCACCAGGGAACAAATTCTAAACGTACCAGATCGTGGAAAAAGCAAGAGAATTCAACGTCACAACCTTTCTCTGTTTTGTTGACTACAAAGGCGTTTGATTCGGTGAAGTGGACACCACTCTGGACCATTCTACTGGAATTGGGAGTCCCGCAGCACCTGGTGAAGCTTATACGGAGTTTATACGAGAGCAACACAGCGGCCGTTCGGGTAAATCAGACAACGTCCAGCAATTTGAAAGCAGAAGCCGGCACGAGGCATGGATGTGTTCTCTCATCCATCCTCTTTAACAGTTACACGGAGTATATAATGAGAAAAGTACTGGAGGAGTGGAAAGGAGGAATCTCCGTGGGGGGAAGGAAGATCAGCAACCTGAGGTACGCCGATGACACGCTGATCCTAGGTGCTAGTGAGCAAGAATTGGAGATCTTCATGGAGAAGCTTACACTGACAAGCAATGACAAGGAATACGGCCTGGAGATCAACAGAGCCAAGACGAAAGTGATGATCATCGACAGGCAGACAAACAATCAGCCCAATGTGAGGGAGGTAGCAGGCTTTGAGGTCGTTGAGAAATTCGTCTACATGGGCTCCATGATATCCAATAAAGGAAAATGCTCTGACAAAATTAGGAAAAGAGTGACCATGGCCAGATCAGCCACCACAAAGCTTAGTCGAATATAGAAGGATCGGATCATCACCAAGAACACCAAGATAAAACTCGTCAACGCCCTCATCTTCCCCATTGCAACCTACGCAGCCGAAACCTGGACCATCCAACAGTCTGACAGGAAGAAGGTAAAGAGCCTCGAAATGTGGGTGTATCGGAACATCCTAAGGATCTCCTGGACTGAGCACCGCACCAACATCTCGGTGCTGGAAGAATTGGGAATAAAAAAAAGACTTAGCACGTTTTTCCCCCCAACCCCCTTTTCTCAGTTCGTTATCAATATCCGCCAACAGCAGCGTAAACAAACTTGGACTTAACGGGCACCCCTGTTTAACTTCTCTTTCTGTCCAGAACCTCTCTCTCCGCTCCTCTCCCACCCTCACCCTGCATACCGTCTCCCCCAACAGCTCCTTACATCTCCTCACTAAGCCCTCCCTCACTCCCCTTTTCCTCATCGCTTTCACCAGTATCCTCCTGTCCACCGAGTCAAACGCTGCCTTCAAGTCCACGAACAACACCACCATCTTCCCCTTCTTCCCATTTACCTGCCTATTTATTAAGTAGTTCAATACATAGATGTTGTCCGTGGTCCCTACTCCTCTCCTAAATCCTGTCTGACTCGGCGGTAGCAAGCCCTTCCCTTCCACCTCCTTCCTCAGCCTTCCCGCCAAAACAGCAGCGTACACCTTGTACGCTGTTTGTGCTAAAGTCACCCCTCTGTAGTCCTCCACTTTCTCCCCCTTTCCCTTTTTCCCTATGGGCACTATAATTCCTCCCCTCCAATCTTCCGGCCAATCCTCTCCTTTCCACACCCTATTACACACCTCCCACAACCATTTCTTCACCACCTCTTCTCCAAATTTCCATACTTTATTTGGAATTCCATCACTTCCAATCACTTTTTCTTCCCTAAGCTTTCCCACCACTTCCCACACCTCCTCTCTCCTTATTTCCTCCTCCTCCTCCTCCCTCCCCCCTTCTCTCCTTGATCCCATCATCACCCTCCCTTCCACTCGTCCCAACAAATCTCTAAAATACCTATCCCATTCTTGCATACTAATTCCCTCGTTCATCTCCTCCTCCTCTTCCTTTCCCTATTCACCACCTTCCATACCTGCCCCTCTGTCCTGATCTCCTTCACCTCCGGTTCCCATCTGTCCACTTCCTTCTTTTCTTCTCCTCACACAACTTCTTGTATCGCTGTTTTTCCTCCCTATAACTGTCCCCATTCCCCCCTTCCCTTCTCCATTTTCTTAACATGAGCCTAACCTTTCTCTTCCCTTCCTTACACTCCTCATCCCACCAGCCCCTTTCTCCTCTCCCCTTTCCCTTTCCATTCACTTCCCCTAATGCCTTCCCTATCCTCCCTTTCAGCCCCTACCACTCCTCTTCCACTCCCCCTCCCTAAAACGGATACAAATTTTCTGCGATCCTGTCTTGTAATGCGTGACCTTCTCTTCCCAGTTCTTGTGCATTTATATCGTAATTAGCTGCTTCATGATTAACATTGCCAGCATGATCCACCACTGCTTGAAGCCCTTCATCTATAAACATGTCTCGTATTTCTTGATCTTCTTTGTTATTTAAACATATGTTATGTAAAACGCATGCAATTATTGTTGGTGCTATGAAGTCTGTTCGAGTCATGTCTAGATATTTCAGTCGCCTAAATCTTCCAAATAAAAGGGCAAAACAACTTGGCGAGACTTGGCATGGCAAGTATTGAAATGTTTTTGTCTTTCGGTAACATTTTTTCTCTCGATGTAGGGAGGTATACACCATTGCAAAACGGGATATGCTTTATCCCCGATAATAAATTGCCTTTCATCAAAATAATTACTCGAATAATTCATTAATTCTTCGTATATTGGCGAATTTCGAAAAATCTTTATATCTGATACTCTGCTAGGATAACCTGCAAAGCAATCAAGAATTGACATTTTATTATCGCATATTATTTGCAGAGTTATAGCATGAAAACATTTTCTGTTAATGTAAACATCCGGATTTACACTTGGAGCCTTGACAGCAATATACGTTCCATCGATAGCATTGATTATGTCTTCTATTTCAGCAGAAGCTTGAAAAGATAGTGCTATGCGTTGGCGTTGTTCAACATTTGGGCAAAATATAATTTCTGGAGAAATCTCATTTAAAGCAGTCACAACCCGCATAAAAATAGCAAATGAATATTTTGTACTTTTTATAACTTGTTTACTTACCGAAAACTGTCTGATGTTGCTAATAGCCACAAAAAGGCGAGTAATTGTCGTTTCGGATCTGTAGTTTGGTGTCCAGCTGCTCGAGCACTTTCTAATAGAGGAGCTATTCGATTTAGGAGCCATTGAAAACTTGTCACGGTTATTCTGAAGTAACTTTAAAATTCGGAAGCGGTAAACATATCAACAACTCTTTCGATAAAATCTTCAATGCGATGAGGCCTGGTTGCTGGATTATTAATGCGGACTTTCAATCTGTGCAAATACAATACCATTTCTTCGTCGCTATCTTCATCATCATTGCTGTCACTTAGATCAAAGAATATTAATTTGCTTAAATGACTGATCACAATTAAACCAGCGGCTTTTAAATTATCCATTAACAGGTTCTACCTACAAATAAATAACATTAAACTTATAAGGGAACATTCCCAACTCGGAAATTTAAAAAATTATGAAACTCTGGCAATACATAGAGGACATCCTAACATGTAATAAGCTATTTTTTTACTGCTTGAATTATACTCTATAGGCATAAAATCAACCTTTGAAAATTGAGGAGCCATTTTTCGTTTTTATTTTATTATTTATTAATAAAAAAAATAAAGAATTATATAGTGTCCGACCGAAGGTCAATTTTTGGCCGAAGCCAAAGCCGAAGGAATTAGCATTTGCTATGCTATAATGCCTAATTGCTATTAAATTGAGATAGTGTATTTGTTTCTTTTTATTTAGTGTATAGTGTGTGTTTGCCTTTGCGGAGTTGTGGTTTTTAAACTATTAAATAATACAAGCACAAATTTATTTTTATTATTTTAATCATATGTAACTAAAATAAAATAATTACTTACTCGTCCTCTTTACATTTTGGTTCGCTTTGCAAAAGTAAATTATTTTTTGCACTTGGCTTTAGGAACATAATAAATTAGTAACTACTAGTTACTAACTAGGAAGAACTAAAAAAAAATCTACCTCAAAATAATAAATAAAAATAATACAAGTATTTCTTCACATCAAACTGTGAACTCAATAAATAAAATTAAACAATTTAATATCATAGGCTAGAAACAGAAGTTTATCAACATTTTCCCCAAGCAAATTAGCCCTCCTATCAGCATTTTGTCCAGCAGCGCTGAACAATTGCTCGCTCGCTACGCTGGTAGGAGGAGCCGATAAATACTTTGTAGCTACTTTTTTCAAGTAGGTATAAGAACTTGAATCCCAATATTGAAAAATGTCGGCGTTCCTTTTAAGTAAAGGTTTATTTAAATAGAATTTCAGATATTCATCAAAAGGTGGAAAATTTTCTGAATTGGGTGATTCAAGTGTTGACGGCATATTATCATTATTATGCATATCCCAAAGATTTTCCATTTCTTGTACTTGAGGATCTGGGTCATCTGGATCTGATGAAGTTGAAGCTACAACAGTTTTATCTATTGTATTGGTAGCATTACTAGCATGTTCTAGTGTTCTCGACAACTCTTGACTTTGACTTAAAAAAGTTAGAATTTTAGTTTTGCAGTTTGTTATTTCGTTATCGGTTAAGTACTTGGTTTTGAAACGTGGGTCCATAATCGTTGCAATAGTTAATTATGAACAATTTTTTACGTAGGAAAATCTTTTGTTGAGTGATTCACACAAGCGTTGTTATAATCTACATATCTCTTCTGAATCGTCAGCTTTCACTGCAAGTTTTGTGTTTAGCATGGCTATCAATGGTATGATGAGAGACACGCATGCAGAATCGGCAGAAATATCCAGTGTAGCTTGATAGAAACATTTTAGTATAGTTATTAGATGGTACATTAGACCCCACTCTTCCACAGTCGGGACGTCGATTCCACCACGTTCTGCCATGTAGAAATTGATGGCAACTTTTTGCTCAAACAGTCTCTCCATCATTAAGTATATGCTATTCCATCTTGTCTCTACGTCTTGGATTAAAGCATGCTTTGGTAAACCACACGTTTCTTGAAATTGACTGAGATATCGATTTGCTTGTTCGCTTCTTTTGAAGTGGCCTACAATCTTGCGACATTTTCTTATTAGAATCGCAATTTCGTCATCTTTGAAGATTGAATCCTTAATCACAAGTTGCAATGTATGAGCTACGGATCCTAAAGATGTAAAATTTCTAGCACGCATAGCCGCACCCATATTAGCAGCGTTATCCCGTACAGCCACATGGATTTTATTTTCTATTTGATACTCACTAATTACTTCGGTAAGTTTCTTGGCTATAACTGATCCGGTGTGATCCTCATCAAGAACCATAGCTCCTAAAATCACCTTAGGTCTGGTTGGCCCTTCAATAAAATGAGCCGTAAAACTTATAAGAGAGCATGTTTTTGTAGGATTGCTCCAAATATCCGTAGTAAAGCTTATCCATTCGGCTCTAGAAACAAGATCAAATACTTTTTTTTAAACTTTATCGTAAGTAGTTGGCATCAAAGATGTCCTAAAGAATTTTTCTGATTTTTTTCGGTATCGTGACGAGCTATTTGGATCATTAATATTCAGTCTTTGAAATGCATCGCCTTCAACAATATTATAAGGTAACATGTCGACAATTATAAGATCCATTATACTTTTATCAATACGTAATGAAATAGGATGATCATCGGGCCATACTGTTGCTCTCTTTCGTTCCATTATCTGTGGCAAAGTTGACTGCATCATAACATCTTGATTTTCGTGAGGCGTTTTCATATTTCCGACTTTTCTAACCTTAATCGCATCTAAATATTTGTTGTGTGCTTCAAGTGCTTTAATATATTTTTGCCATTCTTCTTTATGAATTTTTTCTAAATGATTTTTTATATTGGTCACTGTTTGTTTTCTAGGCAGTGAACTACCAAGTGACAATGTTTTGGAACATATTCTGCAAGTTGCTGTAGCTTCATTTTTATCAAATTAGTCCCAAATGGGATTTTTAGCTGTCGATCCCATCGTCTCATGTATGTATGTATGTATGTAAGTTTTATTGTATATCCCCGTAGGGTTCACAATCTACAAGGCGTTTTTATGAGGAACGTACCCAAACCTTTTACAAACTTTCACCCCTTTAGACCTGACCTTTTGCGACCTCACATTCATTCATTTTCCCCTCCCTCCCCGCTTCCTCCGACTCTGCGTCACTCTGCCTCCCTCCTTTCTGTCTCGGCTCTTCTCTTTCGCCTACAGCCCCTTCCTCTTGTCCTCCTTCTCCTCGTCCAAGTCCATCAGGAGCTTCTCATCCATCCCTCTCGTGATTTCATCCTCCTCAGACCTCCCCGCCGTCCTGCTTTTCTCCATTCTCTTTTCTAGTCTCCTTTCTTTCTCCCTTCTCTCTCTGTCCCTCACCTCTACCGACTTATCCTCATCTATTTTCACCCTTAACCTGTTCCCTGCTTTTCTCCTTGCCTCCAGCACCCGCCAATTCTCATCCTCATCTCCCAGCTTTACTAGTATCGTTAACCAGTCCCCTCTTTGTACTACCACACTTACCTCTCTTACCTCCGCCTTCACCTTCAGACCTTCCGCAAACAGCTCCTTCACTTTCATCCAAATTGATTCCTTGCCTTCCCACCTCTCCTTCTCGATCCTTATTATTACGTTTTTCCTTCTCCTTTCGTCGTCGCTTCCTTTCTCCTCCCGTGCCCACCACTTCCTCTTCCCCGACTTACCTTCACTCTCCTCGCTCTCCTCCCTCTTTCTTTTGCCACCGCTTTGCTCCATTCTTTCCACCCTTCTATTCAGTCCCTTTACCTCCTCCTTCAGCTCCTCTATCTCCTACCACCGCGTGCTCGCCTTCCTCGATCGACCCTCCTCCTCGATCTATCGATTCTTCTTTCGATCTTTCCATTCTTCGCTATCATGCGGACCCGGTCCTTTCGTCTCTCTTTCTCGCTCTATCTCCTTCCCCCCCACGACCCGTGCACGCGCGCCACCATGAGTCCCGGTGCTGCCCCTCTACGTCCCGCAGGATGCCAACCCGCACTTTCTGCTAGGCCGACCCCCCTGCCGTCCCTTCCCCCTCACCTTACTTTTATCCTGCCCTAATCTCTAAACACCTCTCTCCGAGTTTCGAATCTTCTGCCCCATCTGCCTCTCTCACGGGGCCTCCTCCATTTTCCCGACCTCCTCCACGCCTCCTCCGTCCTTTCCTCCGCTCTGCTCCACTCCTCCCGCCTCGCCTCCTTCGCAAATCTTCCTTTTCTCACTTCTTACCTCCCGTCCATCCGAACACTCCCACTCCCACCAACCGACCTCCCATGGTCTCATCAAACTTCTATTTACCTGAACTAAAAGCAATATAAACCTACGTCAAATAATGAATTTTCACACAATAAAAAAAATACGTAAACATATAAACACTTTAAAAAGTGCAAGTCAATTCTGACAGCTCATAAAATTTCAGCGTAATGTAACATTACTAACATTAAACATTAGTAATGTTTTATACAGTTAAACGATACTTACTTGAGTTGAATTACTTGGTTCTAGAAAAATTAAATGATGAATTGATGAAAACTGCATTCAAATCGGCCTATACATATGTAAACACGACGAATAGAGACACTTTTACAAGTCGGTCTAAACTAGAAGATAAATTGTAATAATTAACAATATTGAATAATACGTTTACAATATTTACATATCGTTGAAAATCAAAGTGTTGAGACTCTCAATCTCAACTTGAGAGACGTACATACCTACTCGTCTGACTAATATGAGTAATATGTAATATTGCTATTATTGCTAATATCACAATATCAGTAATGTCACGTGAATGAATCGCAATATTCGCAATCGACAATCGTTGCGTGACTTGCCGGGATTGCCGAGTGCCGAACTGCCGACTTTGCAAGTCGGTCTAAACTAGAAGATAAATCGTAATAATTAACAATATTGAATAATACATTTACAATATTTACATATCGTTAAAAATCAAAGTGTTGAGACTCTTAATCTCAACTGGAGATACGTACCTACTCGTCTGACTAATATGAGTAATATGTAATATTGCTATTATTGCTAATATCAGTATTATCACATTATCAGTAATGTCACGTGAATCGCAATATTCGCAATCGACAATCGTTGCGTGACTTGCCGGGACTGCCGAGTGCCGACACTGCCGACTTGCCGTCTTGCCGAGTGACCCGAAAAACAAAACAAAATCAAACAGGCAGCGGCTGCCGACTTGTCACTCACCCGCGCTTCCTTGCCGCGGAGTGCGCACTGCGCACGCGCCATTCAACCTTCGGGTTCGGCAAAACCTTCGGCCTAATTTTGGCCTAATTTCGGCCGAAGCTGATTGTTTTGCCGAAGGTGTAATTTTTGGCCGAAGGTGGCCGAAGCCGAAGCCGAAGCCGAAGCCGAATGTCGGACACTAGAATTATACTTTGGTGGTCCATTGTGGATATTGTGGTGCCCCACTCTTCTGAAAAGCTCAGAAACATTTGGAAAATATAATTCTTTAAACAATCGATAAGTTTTCTAATTGATAAATTTCATTTAAAAAACTAAGTTTTTTTAATAAAATTTTGTTCTATTTCTTTTTATTAATAAATAATAAAATAAAAACAAAAAGTGGCTCAATTTTCAAAAGTGGATTTTACCCCTTTAGAGTGAATTCGGGCAGTAAAAAAAATTGACTAAAAAAAGACATT
The DNA here is from genome assembly GCF_030848795.1 of Temnothorax nylanderi. Classification (NCBI taxonomy): domain Eukaryota; kingdom Metazoa; phylum Arthropoda; class Insecta; order Hymenoptera; family Formicidae; genus Temnothorax; species Temnothorax nylanderi. The sequence goes on from NW_027249414.1 coordinate 36,326, forward strand.
AAAAATGTAAAAAAAAACCTCCAAGTATATTTCACGCAAAATAATTTTGTAAATAATATTAGATAAATAAAGAAAATATTTACTTAAAATACACAAAAAAAATAAATATAATGGCATGAAAAAGAAGTGAAATCAAAGTATTATTCTAAGTATATTTATTAGAGTAAGTAATATTATTTAAAAAACACAAAAAATAAATATAATAGCATGAAAAAGAAGTGAAATCAAAGTATTATTTCAAGTATATTTATTAGAGTAAGTAATATTTCGCAAGATATATATTTTGTGCGTGAATTAAAAGAATACAATATTTTACAAACTAAAACAACCAGTTTTCGACGCGCGGATTGAGCTCGCGACTGGTCAGGGTTCGGAGTAGGCGCGGAGGAACACACAAGGCTCGGTTTTCCGGGTGAATTAACAAAGATTTATTCTACGGTGATTGGTGTTATATACATGAGTCGCGTATTTTAACGACGGAGCGATATGTACAAGTTTTATTCGCGGACGGAACGCTATGTAATTAACAAAGGTTTATTCTACGGTGATCGATGTTATATATAGGAGTCGCGTATTTACAAGTTTTATTCGCGGACGGAACGCTATGTACAATATAGACGGACCGCGGGATATTCCGCTGGCGCGGCGGAATGCGGGCGGTGATAGGCGGACGCGTGTGCTTGCGGAATATGGAGCGGTGATATGACGCGGTTCAACGCGGGAGCGTGCGGGCGCGGGTCGCGACGCTTGAATACCGCGTTTCGTTCGGTGGAGTAAGCGCGGTGACGAGGATACGGACCTCGGGAAAAGCTACTGTGCGACCGAGACTCTCGGCAAGCGTAGAGAGCACCTCTTTACTCTGTTTCGCGGTGGTGCTTATGGGAGGTGAACGGTATCGGGCGGCTGAGACACTCAGCGAGTATAGGGAGCAACTCCCTATGCTGGATCGCCTGGATTCCGTCGCTCAGGGAACGGTACCGTGGGGCCGAGACCCTCGGCGAGGGTAGAGAGCACCTCTCTATATATCCTGACTCGCGATGGTACGGTGTGCGGATGGCCTTATCGGACGGCTGAAATCCTCAGCAAGTCTAGAGAGCAACTCTCTAGACTTGAGACGTGCCGATAAAATGAGGAGCGGTCGGGAACGAAAAGTCTTCGAGATACGTCACTCGACGGAGCCAGAGAGCAACTCTCTACCTCAGGACTTGTTCGCTTTCGGGAAATTCGGATGCCGAGAGCAGCAAATGATCGGTCGTATCGGTGTGCTGGCTCACGGTGGAATACGATTTATTATTAACAAATGGCCTGTTTATATACCCGCGGCTGTTTCGCAAGTGGCGGGGGTATGAGCGACGGCAATCGCGAGCGCCGGGATGGAGCGGCGCCGCGGCGGGACGGTCGGAAATTACGGGCGTCCCGACGCTGCGATTGCGTTCGGCGGTCTTCGGTCGGTTTCGGCACCGCTCGGCGCTCCGAGTCGGTTTGCCGCGGTAAGTCCTTCGCGTGGACTTATTCAAACGCGGTTTTGTACAAGATTAAAATATGGCACACCGTGCCTTTCCTCGCCCGGCGGATGTTCGGCCGGGCGGCATCCGGCTGATGTTTGCCGGGAACGATGCGGTTTTCGGGGCGCATCGTTACAAAACTATCTCTCAAAATTGCAGTAGACCTAATATAGGATACAGAAGACATTAAAAATGTATGAAATACAACGGTATGATAAAATGAAAATATAGAATACAATAGATAGCGTAACGAGAGGTGCAGAAATTGAAAAGGGTTTAGTTACATCGATAATAAGCAGAGACAACAATCGAAGATGGAAATAATCTCCAGCAGCATCCTTGGCGTGCCCGGCGTATTGCCTATAATTTTAACAACAGGGGATCCTATAGTGAAGGCCGAACTTCCTCGATGTCGATAATGTCGAACATTTTTATTTCCGTTCTAATTCGTTTTCTATCATTTTCTATATTACCGGCCTATATCTGCCCTTGTCTAACGAGAGGCATCTGTCCTTGTTCGATTGCTGCGCCATCTCTCGCTACACACAATACTGCTTATCCTATCAACCTGCATGTGCTTTTGCATATATAAAAGTTAAAACAATGACCTATCGTAGTTGTAATTGCACGATATTGTTCTTTAATGTTTTTCCTAGAGGGCTAGATTCTCATTTTGTATATATAAACTGCAGTATTTTTGTATAACCAAATATTGTCGTCAGTGACAGCTCTATGTGCCCAAATTTTTAATTTTTTTTTCGTTTTGGAAGTTAAAACCGATCTGGCCCTCTACATTTTTGTGCGTACTTTAATTCTACACCAAATTTTTGCAATTCCGTAAAGCCAATTAAAAGTGGTTTGCTTTTAACTAAATGTCGGTAAATACTGCCACTATAGGATCCCCTTAAGGGGGTCCACAATTCCTATAGTGAAGGCCGAACTTCCTCGATGTCGATAATGTCGAACATTTTTAATTCCGTTCTAATTCGTTTTCTATCATTTTCTATATTACCGGCCTATATCTGCCCTTGTCTAACGAGAGGCATCTGTCCTTGTTTCGATTGCTGCGCCATCTCTCGCTACACGCCATACTGCTCTTCTTGTCATTCCGCATGTATATTTGCATGTATAAAAGTTAAAACAATGACACTTTTTTTCTAGACTTCTATCGTAGTTGTAATTGCACGATATTGTGCTAGATTCTTATTTTGTATATATAAACTGCAGTATTTTTGTATAACCAAATATTGTCGTCAGTGACAGCTCTATGTGCCCAAATTTTTAATGTTTTTTTCGTTTTGGAAGTTAAAACCGATCTAGCCCTCTACATTTTTGTGCGTACTTTAATTCTAGACCAAATTTTTGCAATTCCGTAAAGCCAATTAAAAGTGGTTTTGTTTTAACTAAATGTCGGTAATTACTGCCACTATAGGATCCCCTTAAGGGGATGCTGGAGACGCAGGCGAACTCGATCAGCGTCAATAAAGAAGTGCTCACCAATTCTTACACATACATACAGAGCGCAGGCGAACTCGATCAGCGTCGATAAAGAAGTGCTCACCGATTCTTACACATACATACAGAGCGCCTGCTCTAGGGCTACCCGTTATAGGGGAGACCGGGGCTAGACCGCTAACGGGGTAAATCCGCCAAATCAAATATCTCGGAACCTGTATATTGTGCGAACTCGCTATTAACATTGTAAACGCTGCTTATGGTACCCATGTGACCAACTGAGTTTCGGCAGGTTACCTGCCGTGTTATGATTTTTACGAGGGCAAACGTGTTTTCGGAAGGTGAAAGTGAAATTTTCTGCGCGTGGAAATATTGTAATATCTGCAATAATATTTGCTCTCTAAATCTCGAGGTACGTGATTATAAAGAGTAATGCATGCTGAACACGAATCCAGTGTAGTTTTTTCATTATCGTTAATGTCTAATTTTTCGTGGGCGATCAAACCTGAAACTTATGTTTGGGGCTTATCTGCTAGTAAGCACCCGGGGCTGGTCCGCTAGTCTCGTCACTGTGGCGCGCCGGGCGCACGACTTCAGCTCACGGCGATTTCAGGTTAGGTTTCCCTCGAGCGGCGTGATTCTGTCTTCCCTTGCACGTGCGTCAGTTTGTGTAGGAAAGAAATGGTCCGCACGTATCGTCGCAAAACGGGTGTTTTGGCCGACCGAAAAGATAGCGGACCGTTGTTTTCGAGATCGCTCGCGCTCACGGCACGTCGGCGAGGTACGGCGAGACACGGCACGGCTCTGAGATCTCGCGATTTCCGCGCGAGAGTTGACATGCCGCGCGCGCGGTAGATCGTCGTTCTTGGTCGTTGTGTCAGTGACAGTCGCGCGTGCGACCGCAGCGTCCAGCGTTCGCCGCATCGTCTCGGTGTCATTGTCGCCGCCGTTGTAGTGGTGATGGTGTCGGTGGTGGTCCGTCGTCGTCGTCGTCGTGGTGGTCATCGTCGTCGTCGTCGTCGTCGTCGTCGTCGTCGTCGTCGTCGTGGTGGTGGTCGTGGCCGTCGTCGTCGTGGTGGTCGTGGCCGTCGTCGTCGTCGTCTTCGGCGCGTCGAGGAATCGGCGCGAGGACGCCGTCGAGTCGGTAAAATGGTCGCGCTCCACCGCGAGCTTTTCTAACCCCCCTGTCGCTATTTATCGCTCACCCGCGAAAAACGCAGCTTGGTTAGGTTGCTCGAGGGTCCGCGCTGATCCTATGGCACCGGAACGCCGTCACGCGTGTTCCCCGTGGTTGCCCGCGTTGACAATGTGACGTGCCGTTGGGGAGTTTACGATTTGGTTAACCTCTGTATTCACGTGCCTAAATTGTTTTATGGAATAGGTAAAACAATTATTTTTTAATAATGTTTCGCATAAAAATTTTTAATAAATTTTTATATTTTTTTCTTAAAAAACAATTATTAAAATGTATCCTATCATTTTTCAGGATTAGATGTACGTATATGTGTCGCAGGTTTTTTGCGAAATCAACCTTTTTGCAAAAAGGCTAGCCTGTTTGCAAAAAGCCGCCTTGTTGCGAAAGCATTCATTAGTTCTCAATAAGACTGACACACTTTAGACTTTTTGCAAAAAGTCTAACTAGCACCAGCCTCATTGGTAAATGATGCACGTTCTGCAATGTGGCTAACAAGACGTCTAGCCTTTTTGCATACAGCCTAAAATCCCTAGTCTGATTGACGAAGGCGCTGCTACGTTTGCTATACTAGTTTGACAAAGCCTTCCCGCTCACGTGCGCTCACGCATGTAAGCCCCCCTGCACCCCTCCATGCATGTGCTTTATAATTTTGCTTTACAATTTAGCATGTACTTTAAGTTATAAAGCGAGGTCCACGCTGCCTACCGGCTGAGGTGGGTGCGGGAGGGGGGGCCGAAGGCCCCCCCTTGCACCCCCCCCCGCGCGCGCGCGTGTGGGTATGTGTGTGTGTGTGTGTGTGTGTGTGTGTGTGTGTGTGTGTGTGTGTGTGAGAGTGACGCGCTTTAAAAGTATTTAGTGTGTGTGACCTGCTTTAACGAAAATCACAATTTCTATAACATACACACGTGTGTGTGTGCCCTGCTTTAACGGAAATCACAACTTCTACTTACAAGCTCGTTTAAGTACATGCGTGGGCGAAGGGATTTTGCTCCCCTGCACCCCCCTTTCCATGCATGTACTTTATAATTTCGCTTTACAACTTAGCATGTACTTTAAGTTGTAAAGCGCGTCATGAACCCATGTGGCACCTCGTTTCGCGTGGACACACACACACACACACGCAGACGAGGCGGTGCAAGGGGGAGCCTTTGGCCCCCCCCGCACCCCCCCGTGGTTGAAAGCGTGGAACTCGCTTTACAACTTAAAGTACATGCTAAGTTGTAAAGCGAAATTATAAAGTACATGCATGGGGAGGGGGGTTAAACAGTTAAATACTTTTAAAGCGCGTCATCTAACCTATGTTCATCATTGAAAGCTAATTGTAAGTGATATGTAAGTGATTTATTATTCTAATAAAATAGAATTAATAGATTTTTTAATTCAGCATGGAGTATTAGCAAATACAATTAAGTGTAGTCAGTGCGATAACGATATAAACATTGATAAAGATACATTAACATATCGATGTAGAAGACAATATTACATAAAAAATATACATAAAAAACGTGTCTCCAAAAAGTGCGATAAACATATTTTTAAAGTGCTGTACTTGGTCCCGGATTGGATGATACTGGCTGGTCCTCGGTAGTGGACATTGGAGGATACATTTCCGCGATGATCTCGAAAAAGGCTTCGATACGTTCCAGTCGTTTATAGGCGCGTGTGAAAAGATATTCGGACAAATATCCAAGTAAGTGCTCGGATTTAGTTCCGTATCTTGGAATATTTGCCCGAACCTCTCTCCAAACGCGCTCTATATGTTGAGTATGTGCACCTGTAAATTGAAAAAATATATTAAATTATAGTGCAACATTAATAATATAATTACCTATTTATATATATTTTCAACATTTTTTACCACTCTCAGGATCAACAAAATTATAGGAATGGTTCACTGTCAGAGGTTGGAAGTCTTCATTGCTCAAGCAATTGTAAGACTTCCAACAGTCTGACATGATCGTGGTTCCTGGCAGAATCCATTCCTTGATGCATGCCAGGAGTGTCTTTTCTGTCCGATCCTCGACTGGAACGATGAAGACCTTTTTTGAGTCTTGCTCGTACCCTCCAAAAATCCAATTACCTTTTAAAAGTCGGCCACGATTGTACTTGCGATGTCCAATTTTCGTCTCATCTATCTCAACTGTGTGTCCTGGGCCACCAAGCTTTGTACTATACTTATCTGCCCAAAACACACAGACCTGCAAGTAAAAAATAATATTAAAATTATTTTTCGACATTAATTATTATACATTTTTCTTTACTATACAGTACAATTATTAACATAAATTAAGATATAATTACCTCTCGGCAAAAATTGAACCAATCTGTAATCGTGGCTGACGCCACGCCAGTCTCAGCCATTGTAATATCGTGACGCGGGTGTCGAAGCATCAAAAAACATGCTACTATTTTGCAAATAGTAGCAATGTCTAAGTGACTTTTATGGAACCAAGTACCAGTTTTCGCACTTTTATAAAAATCGCACTGTTTGCAGACACGTTTTTTATGTATATTTTTTATGTAATATCGTCTTCTACATCGATATGTTAATGTATCTTTATCGATGTTTATATTGTCACCGCACTGACTACACTTAATTGTATTTGCTAATACGCCATGCTGAATCAAAAAATCTATTAATTCTATTTTATTATATGTTAAACGAGCAAATTCTAATAAGCCTAACATTGCACGTGCCTGCGACTTCACGTATGATTTTAGCGCGCTTCATTTGTTTTATTCTAGTTCTCATTTTGCACACTAGTTTCAAATTGGCGCACTTTTGCATGCGCGTGCGGCTACTGAGCTGACTGAGCATGCGCATATGGCCGCAGGGCACGTTCAGTGTTGCTACATGTCGTCGGTATGACAGGAATCATAACCTGATTCCTGTCATCTTTAACGATTAATATCTCGCGTCGCAGGGCAGAGCGACACCTTTTTCTGCCAGATTCGTTCGTTTCGTGCAAAAACGCGTTGATTAAGCCTAATTGCATCGATTTCTGTGCTGAGGTAGCTAAACTGAAGAATTACCCAAACCAATATAAACACAATAATTGTAATTTATAAACGTTTTTTTTATCTTATAACTCATTCTCTGTTGATACCATATTCTCTAATTCCACGCATGTACTGGGCACACACACACACACACACACGTGTGTATGTCCTGCTTTATAGAAGTTGTGATTTCCGTTAAAGCAGGGCATACACACGTGTGTATATGCCCTGCTTTATAGAAGTTGTGATTTTTACATAGAAGTAGCCTGCGGCGGAACCCCTTCCCCCGCATAATAAAACTAAACAAACTCTCAGCGTGATACCTAACTGCTTGAATTAAGACGCTTGATTATTCCGCATGATTGACCAGTCATCATATTTAAAATTGGCGCAGTTTTGCATGCGCGTGCGGCCACTGAGCATGCGCATATGCCCCCGCGGGGCATGTTTATGTCGCTACCAGTCGCTACATCTCGTCGGTATGACGGGAATCATAACCTGATTCCTGTCAACTTTAACTGTTAATATCTCGCTTCGCGTGGCAGAGCGACACTTTTTTCTGCCAGATTCGTTCGTTTCGTGCAAAAACGCGTTGATTAAGCCTAATTGCATCGATTTCTGTGCTGAGGTAGCTAAACTGAAGAATTACCCAGTTTTCAATTTCTTAGGTCATCTGATGAAACAAATATGACACGATTATTGATAAATTGGTTCTCTAGCACAGTCTTGGTTTTTCAATTGACCAAAGATTTGTAATAAACAGGATTTAAACAGATCTCTTCTACGTGTCACAGGGTACCCTACCTTTCACATTACATGTCACAGTGTACCCTACGCTATGGCTCAATCGACCCCACGCGTAGGGTCCTCTGTGACAAACGCAGCATTTCGAAATATTATTATTTTTGCAAAATATTTCTGAAAATTTACTTCTTAAATCATTTACAAACAAAGTTTATTATATTAAACATCGAATAGTTTCATTTATATTATAGTGAAGTTATTAACATTTTTAAATTCACATTTTTAATGTGATTTGAAAAAACGTGGTTCAAGGGTGCCCACTCTCCCCTACTGCGCCTGTACCACACGTTAGTATCCCACGATTATTCGATAAGTACTAAAAGAGTACTGGAGGGAGTACTGGAGGGAGTACTGGTGAGAGTACTGGAGGGAGTACACTGGGGGGGAGTACTGGGGGGAGTACTGGGGGGAATACTGGAGAAAGTACTGGAGGGAGTACTGGAGGGAGTACACTAGAGGAAGTACTGAAGGGAGTACTGAATGAGTATTGGATGAGTACTGGAAAGGGGTACTGACGAAGTCAGTATGGTCGAATTTAGTAGTACTTTGAGTACTTATGTCTCCAGTACTTTCACCAATACTTTTTCCAGTATTAAAAACAGTACTACTTTTTCATAAGGGTCCAATAGTGCGGTGTCGAATCGTTCTCTGTCCAATCGTACGGTGTCTAATAAAACGTGTCCAATATTACGTTTCTAATCGAGCAGTGTCCAATCGTTATGTGTTCGTATGGGATAAGCCCCATAAATTCCGGGGTTTTTACGTAACAAACTTTTGAACAGACAATGACCGCCGACTAAAACCTTTTGAAGGTTACTCAGGGTTATGTTCTTGATAACATATGTTAAGATCAAAATCATTGGCGTGGTGTCCCCTAAAGTAAATAATTACTATTTTTAGTAAAGTACTCATAAGAATCGAACATAGTAGATTCAGATTCAAATCCATATAAAAGTAATGCTCTTGATCGTCTTGATTTTTGAGGTATTTATAAAGGGTTTGAATTTATTTTGTCCAGATGCGAGTCTACTTAAAAGTACCAATACTTGTAGTAGGTACTCGAAAGTACTCGAAATACTAACAAAGGAAAAACAAGGGCTAATAATCGAGCATATAGTAGATGTCAAATTTAAAAGTTTATTTTAATCTCAATAATACATATTACGTCGCGTCGGGACGTTTCGAAGTACACAGAGTCTTCTTCAGCCGACAAACAATGTTAGTTAAATAAATGAATATAAGTTTGAACATAATAAATTAAAAATAATATAATAAAATAAACATAATAAATTAAAGATAATATAATAAAATATTAGAATTTGTATCGATGGCAAATAACAAAGTCAATCGGAGTTACATCAAACATGAGAGCAGTAAACTAGTAAAATGTACACGATGTAACGATGTACATGTAAATATCTATGAGCGAAGTCAAATATAAAATTAATTGGTAAATCCGAAGCCGAAGTTATATCCACGATTTATTCTTCATTTGATGGCGACAAAGACTCAAGTCAGTCGTGTTAACGACGCGTCAAGTTTTATTAATTTTATATTTCACTTCGCTCATAGATATTTACATATATACATCGTGTACATTTTACTAGTTTACTGCTCTCATGTTTGATGTGACTCCGATTGACTTTGTTATTTGCCATTGATACGAATCCTATAAATTCTAATATTTTATTATATTATCTTTAATTTCCCGGGAAAAAATGTTTATATACAATTTTATCTAATTATATCATATTATATATAATCATATATAATAAGATCTATTTATGTATTCATTTATATGCAATTTTATCAAAATATTTATAACTCCATATCAAATTATGCAACATTATATTACAATTCTTTTCTGAGTAAATAATTACATGTAATTATATCAAGATATGTATAACTCCACATCGAATTATACAATATTATATTAAAACTCTTTTTTGAGTAAATCATTATATGTAATTATATCAAAATATTTATAACTCTATATCAAATTATGTAAAATTATATTAAAAGTCTTTTTCGAGTAAATAATTATATGTAATTATATCAAAATATTTATAACTCTATATCAAATTATGCAAAGTTATATTAGAATTTTTTTTCGAGTTGAGATACATCAAATTATATACAAACTTATATATAATTACGCCAAATTAGATATAATTATACAATATATATATTTTTTAATGTTTGATTGAAATAATAAATAATAAATTCGCGTAAAAATACCATTTTTCTAGTATAGAATAATGTAATTTTATTTTTATATGTATGCGTACATATATATTTTATTGTTCACATAATAGAATTTATTAAATTTGGTGTGTTACAAATATAAAAAAAGATTATATATAATTATATATAATTATATATAATCATATATAAACTTTAAATTTGGATTATCTAATAGATGGCATTCGATAGGATTCGTTTCTCGTATTTAAAATTTGACGAACAGTAGTATAAAAACGGTATCAAGAGACACGGCACTGTCTCAAGCAGTGCCAAGTTATAATATATGGAATAAATCATTTCACTTTTGATTCTACATATTTACCACAAAAATGGACCCATTAAAGATTTGATCTAATTGTATCCAAAAATATATATAATTATATCTAATCATTTATATATATATATATATGAAGTATGCATAGTTTGATCTAATTACATATAATCATATACAATTTTATTTATTTATATATAATTAGATCAGGTCAAAATCCATGTATAATTATATCTACAAAGTTATATATAATTAGATAAAATTGTATATAAACATTTTTTCCCGGGTTATTATGTAACTTATATTCATTTATTTAATTGACATCGTTTGTTGGCTGAAGAAGGCTCTGTGTAGTTCGAAACGTCCCGACGTAGTATGTATTATTCAGATTAAAATAAACTTTTTTTGACATATACTATTACTCGATTATTGGCCGTTGCTGTTTCTTTGTTGGTTTAGACACACTAGTGAGATCCTTTATATTACTCGATATTCAATACTGCTTTTATTTTTCGAAGTAATCATAGAGAGTTTGAAACTACATATATCAATATGCAGTTCAAACTTACTTGTAAGATCTTAATCCTATCATTAATAATATATTTTATTAAACTTGATTTGAGCTTAAATAAATTTTTACTTCTTTCACAGAATGTCGAATGGCAGGAACTGCTAATGATTACATAGGCACATTATCAACGACTCGTTCGGGCCGAACTTGTGCCAAATGGTTAAACAATTATGATTCTGAACAGATACAAAGATCGAACACGTCATTGAAAAGAAGACTTCCTCTTAGGACTTTAAGATCGTTTCGTGCAAACTCTCGCTGGAAACATCATTTGACGACGAAACAACATATTTTATCGATACCATCGCAATCATTTATGAAACCATCATTATCAAATTTATTATCACAATCAGAATTTATAGTTGTCAAACCTGTTCATTTTGTCGACCGAGCCTATTTAAATGACAGTCTTTATCCCGAACGTAGTGTACGAGATGCCAATAATTATTGTAGAGATCCTTCGCGCAATATCGCTGGCACATGGTGTTATACAACAGATCCATTGGTACCGCAAGACCTATGTGATGTAAGGGATTGTGAAAAACCAGGTGAGGCTTTAATTATCGCGCAGCATAAGGTTGTTTAGATTAAGAACAATAAAATATTTCTTTTTAATTGTGATAGATATACTCAAAAAAGAAAATGGAGTATTCTAACAATAAGTATCAAGAGACACGGTAGAGTCTCACGCCAAGTACACGCGCAGCGCAAGACCGCCCGCCCATGTATCTTTATGCAAACTGACGAGTTGCGAGTATTCGATATTATCATATCTCAATAACCGCTTAACCGATCAAGTAGACTCAATCGATAGCTTGAATTATGTGATAAAAGGTTTGAATTATGTGATAAAAGTGTTTTTTATTTTTCCTCTACGTGCCCTACGAGTGAAGATATTACGACGCAGTCTGAAGTGTTAAATTTTACACTTATGAGGAAGCCTATTTTTTTATGTATAATTATTATTAGTAGATATTTATTAATTTGGCTTCTTCATAGAGAAAGCTTTATGAGCGAAATAAAATGTTGATTAAGCAATGCAAACGTGCAAATTTACAATTTGCATACTTGAAAATTGTGAGGAAGTAATGTTCACATTTATAATTTGTACACTCAAAAATTATGAGGAAGCAATGTGCAAGTTTCTACTTGCCCACTTAAAAACTACGAGGAAGAACTCGGTGCCGGCCCTGATCTCCAATTCAAGGCGGCGGCACAACAAATTCTAAATCTGTTATATTCTTCAGTCTTATATTCTCAAATCCATATATGGACCATGTAGCCTGAACTACTCAAGTCAACATCGATTTAACATTGTATCGATTGTAAAACTTTATTTGTGCCACTAATTTAATATTTCATAATTTTAGTAATAAAAACACTTTTTATATATTTAAAATTATGAAATATTAAATTAGTGGCACAAATAAAGTTTTACAATCGATACAATGTTAAATCGATGTTGACTTGAGTAGTTCAGGCTACATGGTCCATATATGGATTTGAGAATATAAGACTGAAGAATATAACAGATTTAGAATTTGTTGTGCCGCCGCCTTGAATTGGAGATCAGGGCCGGCACCGAGTTCTTTGGATCCGCCGATTAGGGAGAGAGGACACTGGCGATATTGAGTTTGCAGTCGCGTTAAATAAAAGATAGTTTTATTTATATAATTGTGTATTTACACTACCCTGACTTGCGGGTTACACTTCACGTTTCGTTGTCTCGCGGTACGCGCTTGGTTCTTAGACTGCCCGCCGTTCCTTGGAAGGGCGGGCTTTTTATCGCCTCGGCATTGCTGACTTAGCAGTCAGCAATTTTGACTTCGCGATCAACGTCCTAGCGGGCTGGTGATATCCCGAATGACCATATATGGTCATTACCGCGACGCGTGCTGGCTTTCGCGTCATCGGTCCTCGTCGCTAGGGTCGGATTACCCAGTAATCCGGCCCTCGGTGTTGCCAGGTGCCATACTTTATCGTGAATACGTTGTGCGCTCACAACATCCCTCCCCCCCGCGGAAAAAGAAAAACTGAGGTGTTCGAAATTTTTCGTTATTTATTTATTTGTGATTTTCTTTTTCCTGAGAGGTTACACTCTAATTTCCTTTATTACGTAAATAATTACAAGTATAATGCTTACTACTACTATTATGGTCGCGGAACCTATTGGATATACGATATTCTTATTAAAAAAAAAACTGGCATCTTATTACACTGAATTACATAAGGCTGCACCTCGCTTGGTGCATTCGCAGTTACAACATACACGGAAATTTTTTTTTTTTTTTTTTTACCTATAAATTTAGTAGTTTCTCGCGTACATTTGTTTAATTCGTTTTTCTTTAATGTTAGTCTGTCGTATCGTTTATGGCTGGGCGGGGGCACGGTGCTCCCCGTCGGGATTAATCGTAAGTTTCGTTTATATTTATTACTGTGTTGTCCTTATGCTATGTCTTTTGCTTATGCTTCGTCTCTTTGCCTTCTTAGTTTTCGATAAAGGCCTTTAGACGGTTAGCGTGGACGCGTAACGTCTTTCGTCCCTTTTTGATTATATAATTTATGTCATTAATTTTTTCTATTACTGTGTACGGTCCTATCCATTTCGCTTCTAGTTTCTTTGATCTTCCTCGTCGAACCGTTTCGTCGTATAATAGTACTGTATCTCCTGCTTTGAATGTTCCGGAATTCGTCTTTTTATCGTACTGTTGCTTTGCTTTGGTTTTTTCATGTTTGATGTGTTCTCTAGCTAATTCGTTTGTTGCGCGTATTCTTTCTCGAAGTTCTTGTGCGTAATTGTCGTAGGTATATGTCAGTTTTGGCGGTTTCGTTAGGGCTGTCGGTAATATAGCTTGATGACCGTAAACTAATTCGAACGGTGTAAATCCTGTCGTGGTGTGGGGCGTTGTGTTATATGTAAACATCGCGTAGGGCAGCCATTCATCCCAGTTCGTCTGATCTTCATTTATATAGTGTCTTAAATATTCTGCTAATGTGCGGTGCGACCGCTCCAATGCTCCGTTACTTTCTGGGTGATAAGCTGTCGTTTGTATTTTTTCAATCTTTAATAATTTACACACGTTTTTGAACATTTCGCTAGTAAAATTTGTACCCTGATCCGTGAGTACTTTTTCCGGTATTCCGTGTTCTAACACGATTTTGGTAACAAAAGCTTTCGCGACTGTAGTGGCTTCTTGATTTTCTACGGGAATTGCTTTACTAAATTTTGTCAGGCTATCTTGGAAGGTCAAAATATATTTATTTTTGTTATTCGTACTAGTTAATGGTCCTACTATGTCAAGGGCGCATTTTTCGAATGGTCTCTGTGGAGTATCCGTAATTGATAAGGGCATTTTTGTTTTTCTGCTCAATTTATTCTTTTGGCAGTATTCACATTTATTTATATAATCTTCGACATCTTTCGTAAGTCCATTCCAATTGTGGGTCACTCGGATTCGATTTATAGTTCTTGTGACTCCTTGGTGTCCTCCCATAGGTAGGTCGTGATATTCGCGTAATATTTGTAGTTTATCTTCTTCCGAGTATTTTCCCGGCATTTCTTCTTGATGCACGTTATTTACTTGTAAGTCCTCCACTATTGGGTTTCGACTCAATGCGTCAGCGTTTGCATTCATTTTGCCTGCTTTGTGGGCGATCTCGTAATCGTACTTCTCTAGTTTAAGTCTCCATCTAATTAATCTGGAGCCGGGATCTTTTACATTGAATAGCCATATTAGTGGTCTATGATCCGTAATTATTTTAAATTTTGTTCCGTACACGTAAGGTCTGAAATGTTTTACGGCCCATACGATTGTCAACAATTCTTTTTCTGTCGTATTATAATTTTGCTCAGCTTTATTTAATACTCTACTGGCATATGCTATCGGTCTGTCTTGTCCTACCGTTCCTTGTGATAACACGGCTCCGATTGCGTAGTCGGATGCGTCTGTAGTTACTAAGAACTCCTGGCTAAAATCGGGGTAATTTAATATGGGTGCCGTAGTTAATTTTTCTTTTAGTGTTTCGAACGCCATTTGCTGTTCGGCTGTTCAACTAAATTTTTCCCCTTTTTTCAATAATTTTGTTAAAGGTTTTGCAATTTTAGAAAAATCTTTTATAAATTTTCGATAGTATCCAGCAAATCCGAGAAAAGTCTGGATATCCTTTGATCGTTTAGGCGTTTTACACTTTATTACTGCTTGTATGTTGGCAGGGTTTGGTAGTATTCCGTTTTCTGAAATAATGTGCCCTAAATATAATACTTCTTTACGCAAGAATTCGCACTTATCGGGTTGAAGCTTGAAACGGTATTTTCGTAATCGCTGTAATACTTCGATTAGGCGCCTGTTATGTTCGGCCAAGGTTGCTCCGTATATTACGACATCGTCGAGATAGACGAAACATTTGATTCCTTCTAAACCCATTAATGCTGCTATTATTGCTCGCTGAAAAGTCCTTGGCGCGTTCTTTAGTCCGAAGGGCATTCGGTTAAATTCGTAGTGTCCATTGGGAGTGGAAAATGCTGTCTTCTTTTTATCTTTCTCATGTCTAAAGTTGTGAAATATTTTGCCTTTCCT
Source organism: Temnothorax nylanderi (assembly GCF_030848795.1). Taxonomy (NCBI): domain Eukaryota; kingdom Metazoa; phylum Arthropoda; class Insecta; order Hymenoptera; family Formicidae; genus Temnothorax; species Temnothorax nylanderi. The sequence continues at coordinate 51,948 of NW_027249414.1, forward strand.
AATTTATCATGTATTTCTGCAATATTCGGCAATGGGAATGAGTCTCCGATTGTAAGGAAATTAAGCTTGCGGAAATCTATTACGATTCGAAATTTTATTTTTCCTGAAGCGTCAGGTTTTTTAGGTACTACTAGTATTGGCGAATTCCACGGGCTCGTACTAGGGCGGATAATTCCATCCTCTAGCATCTTGTTAATTTGTCGATTTATTTCCTCCTTATGTTTTTCTGGCAAGCGATAAGGTCGGACGTTTACCGGCGCGCTATCTGCTCGCGTCGGGATCTCGTGTTTCACCGTCGGGGTACACGTTAGCTTGTCGTCTTCTAAATGGAATATATCGCAATAATCCTCGCATATTTGTTCTAACGTTTTTCTTTCTTCGTTATTTAAATGACTCATTCTTAATTTACGGCGCAATTGTTCGCGTCGCTCGGTGATTGATTCGCGCTCTTCTGTCGGCTGTAATGTGAATATGTCGGCCTTGTCAGTCACCGGTGCCTCTTCTAGAGTTACATGCGGCGTGATTATTTCGACGGGCTTCTCCGTTATGTTTACTATGCTTATTGGACAGAGGAAATCTATCGGTTTTACCATACAATTACCGATGAATACTCCCGGGCTTATCTCTTTACCCCTTACGATACCTACTTTATTCGTGTTGGTTATCGCGGATATTATTGTCTCGCTACGCGGTGGTAAGGTAAACTTTCGATACGGCTGTAGTTTAAATGTCGCGGCACCGATTTTTAATCGATTTTCGGCGTGATTTGGCACGGCTTGATGCTTTTTCAGGAAATCGATTCCCAGAATTCCTTCGTAGTCGACCGGGAAATCGTCTCGTACCACGTACATTGTGTGCCGGATTGTTTCCTTGCCTATTACTATTGATGCTCGTATTTTCCCGAGGGTGTAGATCTGATGTCCAGTTACGCCGGTTAGCGCTATTTTCTTTTCTCGTATTTTAGTCTTATCTTTTAATTTTCCGACCTTGATGAAAGTTATTGCGGCTCCGGAGTCAAGCAAAAAACTCAGTTTTCCCTTAGTTGCTTCTCGCATCGGGAGGGTGACGAGGTCCAGATTAGAATTCTTATTCGCTTTACCGCTCACTTGAGCTACTCGGTACTCGAGCCCATGTCGCGTCTTATGCCTTCTCCGTTTCTCTTGTTTGTCATTACCGCTACTGCGGCTGCTGCTGCTGCTGTCGCTATTTGACATGTCCTCATCCGTTTCTGAGGTCCTATTGCCTCGATTCTTTTCGGTCGCATTTATCGGCTTCTTTTCCTGTGCATCATATTTGGCTTGGCGAGTCCGTTCTTTCTCGGGTCGTCCGTTAAGCGTCCAACAGTCTTCCCGTTTGTGTCCCTCTTTCTTGCAGTGGAAGCAATATTTCTCAACGGTATTTATTCCGTGGGGTTTTTCCGCTCTCGGGAGAGAATATCTATTGGCGTATCGGCTAGTACGGCATTCTTGTCCGCTATGGCCGAGCTTTCCGCATTTATTGCACTTGACTCCGACGCTCTGAGTTCGTCGGGTTTGCTCCTGACCGTTTTGGTTTCGATCGGTATTATATGTTGAACGTTGGGGAGGTCCTTTCAATTTCTCCTCGGAAGTGGCGCCTAAAATGGCTGCTGTGAGGTTGGCGTAGTTTCGGGACCTCACGATAGTTTGAATGTCATCTCGGAGTCCTAGCTGGAAATTTTCTAGCGCTAGTTCCTGTATCGTATCTAATATCGCTTTTCTCTGTTCTGAAGACTGTTCCCGGCCTTCGATCATCGATTGATATAGCTCCATTGATAATTTGTCTACGCGGAGTCCGTATTCTCTCGCGCTTTCGCCTAGCTTTTGCCGGAGCATATTAAATTCTTTCTGAATGTGCGTGGTGCTTCGCTTTGCTAGATAGCACATTTCTATTTCTTGTTTCAATTGAGCGAACGAGTGTATGTCTCGCGTTTGGAAATCGTACATTGCCTTTCCTGTTAATTTCGTGCAAAGTATCGCTTTCAATAATGATTTTTCCTCTGCGGGGTTAATTTCGTTCATCGCATAGGTGCTTGCGTTTAAGAATTTCTGTACTTGACTGCGCGAAGTTCCGTCGATTTCCGGAATCATATCGCGAGCTTCCTTTAATTTAAGGTACGTATTTACGGGATCGTGTTGGTTTCTGACGTCTTCCAACGTTCTTCCGTACGTTATGTCGAGGGGACCTTGGCTGTGTACGCGGCGACCTATTTCGTCGGGGCGATTGTAATTTGCGGCTTCTAGCCTGCTTACGCGGTCCTGCATATCGCGCATTGTGCGAAGGAGTTCTACAGAACGATCGAATTCCGCGGCCTCTGCACGGTTTATTCGATCATGCATGTCGCGCATCATGTGCTGGATATCGCTGAGCACGGAGTCTATTGCTCCTGGGCTTGCTCGCGTCGGCTCGGGGGCTCGACTTTGATCAATCTCGGACGGTCGCCCGTTTGTCGCGAGTCTGAGCCGCTCTATTTCTGCGTTAATCTGCGCGGGTGCTATGTCCTCACGCGGTGCGATGGTCGCGGCAGCTCGTGGCTGGCTCATCGTGTTGGCCCGGGGGGTATAATCCTCTTCCGCGGGGTCGAATGTATCGCTGTCGTACGAGGTCAGGGAGAATTCTCCTCTCCCTGCGTTCTCGCTCTGCGTGTCGTCCGAGGTGTCCGATCGTGCGTCACCGTCGGTCGGGGGCAATCTGTGTGCGTCTGCGTGTGTCGGGGGCAGTCTAAGAATCGAGCGCGTACCGCGAGTCAACGAAACGTTAATTGTAACCCGCAAGTCAGGGTAGTGCAAATCTACAAGTGTATCAATAAAACTATCTTTTATTAAACGCGACTGCAAACTACATATCGCCAGTGTCCTCTCTCCCTCTAATCGGCGGATCCAAAGAACTCGGTGCCGGCCCTGATCTCCAATTCAAGGCGGCGGCACAACAAGCGATAAGGTCGGACGTTTACCGGCGCGCTATCTGCTCGCGTCGGGATATCGTGCGTCACCGTCGGTCGGGGGCAATCTGTGTGCGTCTGCGTGTGTCGGGGTCAGTCTATCGTCGCCGTTACCGCAATTATTATTGTTATTTTCACGCGCTAAACTTGCGTCTATTTCGTCGAACGGAAATTCCCGCTGTATAATGACGTTCGGGTGCAGTTCTAGCACCGGTGTGCTATCGTCCGAAAATTGTGAGTCTAAATTCCGTCGCACGCGGTCTAATGTTTCGCTATCGGTATTTCTATTGACGCGCACGGGACTTCGCGAGCTATATTCTATCGCGCGCAGTGCTGGTTCGCTGTGCAGGAACGATGCGTTTCGGACGGGGCGGAATGGGGTGATTTCGCCGTCTGACATCTATCGGCTCTCACTATTTTTGTTATCGGCGTTCGCGGACCGTCTCGCGTCGCTCGCAAAGTTTTACATTTGGCGTTCGCAATAATAAATTGTAACGGACTTACAGTAACGCCGTGTAGCGCATTGCGTCCGTTTTCCGCTGGGTTGTTGTCCTGCAGGGCCGCTTCGTTGCTCCGTCGTCTCTGCTTTGCTGCGTCTCCGCTTCGCTGTTTCGCTGCTTCCTTGCTTTGCTGCGTCTCTGCTTCGCTGCTCCGCTGCGTCGGGCTGGCGAGTCCGTGCGGTAGGTCGGGGCCTTCTCCGGTGTCGCTGATAACACGCGGGGGCTACTACCGTGGCTTTTCTCGCTCTGGATCTGGTCGGCTGTTCCTCTCCGGGATGTTTTACCGCCTTTTGATGATCCGCTCCTTTTTGCAGGCGTAAGTCTGGCAGGATGTCCTCTCGTCCGGTTAGCAGATCCCACCGCTGCCACCAATTGTTGTGCCGCCGCCTTGAATTGGAGATCAGGGCCGGCACCGAGTTCTTTGGATCCGCCGATTAGGGAGAGAGGACACTGGCGATATTGAGTTTGCAGTCGCGTTAAATAAAAGATAGTTTTATTTATATAATTGTGTATTTACACTACCCTGACTTGCGGGTTACACTTCACGTTTCGTTGTCTCGCGGTACGCGCTTGGTTCTTAGACTGCCCGCCGTTCCTTGGAAGGGCGGGCTTTTTATCGCCTCGGCATTGCTGACTTAGCAGTCAGCAATTTTGACTTCGCGATCAACGTCCTAGCGGGCTGGTGATATCCCAAATGACCATATATGGTCATTACCGCGACGCGTGCTGGCTTTCGCGTCATCGGTCCTCGTCGCTAGGGTCGGATTACCCAGTAATCCGGCCCTCGGTGTTGCCAGGTGCCATACTTTATCGTGAATACGTTGTGCGCTTACAACAAATTGAATAAATTGCGATTGGTTTGGCGCAATTTTTCGAATTTTATTATATTTTTAAGTCTTTTCTACTTGTATTTCATATATAATTCTTTAAGATTTGGTTGATTAGTTCTTGAGGTATTTTGTTTTTTATTAAGAACGTTCAATGAATTTATTCGATGCAATCTGTAAACAAAACACTGTTGCTGCTAAGGTGACGACAAGCGTTTTGAACATTGAAAGGAGTATGATTGTGTTAAGAATTTATGAAACTTGACAAGTATTAGATGAAGTTGTAGTTATTCTTTAATTAAATAAAGATTCAATACTATTCTTTTTAAATTTAACATATCTTTAAGATGCTGTGATGTAATTGTGTCCGAAATTATTTTTCTAATACCAAAACGTAGTGGCTGCTATAATTTTGGTATTATAAGTACGGATCATGCCCCGATCATGGCTTAATTGTCTAGATCATGCCCCAATATTGGCTTAATTGTCTGGTTTGTCCCCCAATCTTGACTTAATTGTCTAGATCGTTCCCCGATCTTGACTCAAATCATGCCCCGATCTTGGCTTAATTATCTGGATCATACCCAAATCTTGGCTTAATTGTCTGGATTATGCCCCGATCTTGGCTTAATTGTCTGAATCGTCTCTCGATCTTGGCATAATTGTCCGGATCATGCCCCGATCTCGACATAATTGTCTAGATCATGCCCCGATCTTGACTTAATTACTTGAATCATACCGATCTTAGATCATGATCCGATCTAGACAATTAAGCCAAGAATATAATAAAACTATAAACAAGTAGAAACTTACACATTGCTTTCATATAGTTTTTAAGTGTGCAAGTAGAAACTTGCACATTGCTTCCTCATAGTTCTTAAGTGTGCAAGTAGAAGTAATTATTAGTATTTTTTTTTGGCTTCCTCATAGAGGAAGCTTTGTGAACAAAGGTTTCTACTTGCACATTTAAATAGTATAAGGAAGCAATGTGTAGGTTTCTACTTGCACACTTAAAAACTATAAGGAAGCAATGTGCAGGTTTCTACTTGCACACCTAAAAATAATTTGCATACTTAAAAATTGAGACAAACCAATGTGCAAGTTTCTACTTGCACACCTAAAAACTATATGAAAGCAATGTGTAAGTTTCTACTTGTACACTTGAGAATTATGAAGAAGCAATGTGCAAGTTTCTACTTGCACACCATGATGAAGCAATGTGCAAGTTTCTACTTGCACACTATGAGGAAGCAATGTGCAAGTTTCTACTTGCACACTTTTTTATTATCCTAAAACATCATTTTTTGATATCTCATTTATTGAGACTTGAGATGTTCTAACTGTTCTCCTTAATAAAAAGAGATAGTACGAATCGTAAGTGAGTAAACTAAAGTTTAAAGTTAACCGACGTTTGTAAAATCACGATAATAGATTTCCTCGTCACCTATGAGGTACTATTGTTGACGCGTTTTTTTTTAAGTGGTTTCCCCTGTAGGCCTAATCCACGATATCTTGTTCAGACTCTATGTCTTGTTCAGACACGATGTCTTGTTCAGACTCGATGTCTTGTTCAGACACGATGTCTTGTTCAGACACGATGTCTTGTTCAGACACGATGTTTTGTGCAGACATTATATTGTTTACACACTCATCTTTGTGACAAATATGATGTCTTGTTCATATACGATGTCTTGTTCAGACACGATGTCTTGTTCAGACTCGATGTCTTGTTCAGACACGATGTCTTGTTCAGACATTATATTGTTTACACACTCGTCTTTGTGACAAATATAATGCCTTGTTCATACACGATGCCTTGTTCAAACACGATGCCTTGTTCAAATACGATGTCTTGTTTAAACATGATACCTTGTTCAAACACGAAGTTGCAGACATAATTTTTTTACAAATTAACATAAAAAGAAATATGAAAATGCAATGAATGTGTATATCATCCTGTATGTATTATATTCTTTAAATTTAAGTTTTTATTCTTCCGGAAAAGGCAGTAATTTTTTTTCTTTAATAATCTTTAGACAATGCCTACGCATCTTTAGCATATCTGTTGAATATTTTTTAATAGATGGATTTTCTCCCCTTGCTATTGATATAGCAAATGCTGCTGCAAATATACCACACGATGCTAGGTCCGGCTGCTTTGTAACTTTTTCAAATATTACATTATTCTGGGTTAAATTAGGATATCGCTTTTTAATGTATTTTTTTTCAACTAATGTTAGATCGTCATAAGAATGCGTCTCAAAATACAAACTATCATATATATGAAGTTTTACACCGTCATAATAAATACAATGCCAGTGGTTGCCAGCTTGACAACCTCCAACAATCTGAACATCTGGGGTAAAGATTGGATTAACCCAATGTAAACCAGTAATAAATAATACATCAACACGATTAAATTGAGTGTTATTTTCTATTATTTTCATAATTTCATTTAAAGGTCTATCATCTAGCCACGAATATTTTTCTAGCACGTTTTCTTCTAAAGTTTGTGGGGGTGGATTAATCTCTACTGTATCTGCCACTTTTACACTTTCTTTGTTATCTTTCCTAAATGTCTCATTAGTTTGTTCAGACATTACGTTGAATAAATGTTCTTCTGAATTTTTGTTTTTGTTAGAAGAATTTTCTTTTTTTAATTTTTCAAACATCTTTACACTTGATATTAGTCTCTTGTTCTGCTCGTTTAATCCGATAAAAATAGGCTTATGATCTGAGAAATAAGTTTCGTATACTCCAGCACTATAATTTATTATTTCCTCCGATATAAATATTACATCTATCTGCGTATTAAAGTTTGTAGTTGACACTTGGGTACTAATTGCACGTTTAAATTGTAATTTATTTAAATGTTTATCTAAAAATTCTCCTTTATTATACGAGTTGTAATTAAAGTCACCTATTATAATTTTTTTTTACTAACAGATTTGCTTAAAATATTATTCAATTCGTGCGTAAACATAGTTCTAGGTACTGAGGGAGATTTATAACCGGTAATGATCTCCACCTCATTTATGTTCATGCGTATCAAGTCAATATGACGCTGTTGTCCATTTATAGTTTCATCTTTTTGTATATGGTCATCAATAAATGCGTTAAGTTCCTTCCTAATAAAACATATTATTCCTTTTGGTAAACGTTTATCATAATTATCTGTTCGGAAAATAATATTAAATCCTTCAAATGTCAAATTGTCTGTTGCGATTGTTTGTGTTTCTGCAAAAATTAATAAATCTGCTTGCTTATACCATTTATCACAAGATATATTAATCAAATTTTTATTCAGTGACCGTACGTTCTGGTAAATAATTTTTATTTGGTTTCCTTTTATAATTTTGGAATACGACAATTTAAGACACTTTTCTTCTTTTAGACGTTTTATTTCTAATTCCAATAAATTATTTATTGATGATTTTTTTGGTGATGTAAAACTTCCAAGAATATATAAATCAGATAATTTTGTTACTCTACTCAGCGCTACGTATAACATTGGCTTCGTCATACGGTAATTATTTCTAAAATCAACACATACTTTTTCGTAAGTTTGACCTTGGCTTTTATGGATTGTCATAGCTTCAGCAGGTGTAATGGGAAATTGTTCCCTTACGATTTGATATCCCATTCTCTCATTGACGTTCAATACGACAGATAGCGGTGATAGCGGAACTAAACACATTTCCATATAATTTTCAGTCATATATTTTATATATGGTCTTCGTTGTTCCACGCCAATTTTATTATTATTA